>NW_027064741.1:0-24715 GCF_032884065.1 Artemia franciscana
CTTCATTTTTTCAACATACGTAGCTATTACCCTCGAAAACTAAAACTTTTGAAATAGGAAAAGAGCCTTTAATCACATTCTTTACCATGTGCAATCATAAAATAGTCTAATATCTTAATTTTTTCAACATACGTAGCTATTACCCTCGAAAACTAAAACTTTTGAAATAGGAAAAGAGCCTTTAATCACATTCTTTACCATGTGCAATCATAAAATAGTCTAATATCTTCATTTTTTCCACAGACAAAGCTATTACCCTCGAAAACTAAAACTTTTGACATAGGAAAAGAGCCTTTAATCACATTCTTTACCATTTGCAATCATAAAATAGTCTAATATCTTCATTTTTTCAACATACGTAGCTATTACCCTCGAAAACTAAAACTTTTCAAATAGGAAAAGAGCCTTTAAGCACATTCTTTACCATGTGCAATCATAAAATTGTCTAATATCTTCATTTTTTCAACATACGTAGCTATTACCCTCGAAAACTAAAACTTTTGACATAGGAAAAGAGCCTTTAATCACATTCTTTATCATGCGCAATCATAAAAAAGTCTAATATCTTCATTTTTTCAATATACGCAGCTATTACCCTCGAAAACTAAAACTTTTAACATAGGAAAAGAGCCTTTAATCACATTCTTTACCATTTGCAATCATAAAATAGTCTAATATCTTCATTTTTTCAACATACTTAGCTATTACCCTCGAAAACTAAAACTTTTGACATAGGAAATGAGCTGTTAATCACATTCTTTACCATTTGCAATCATAAAATAGTCTAATATCTTCATTTTTTCAACATACGTAGCTATTACCCTCGAAAACTAAAACTTTTGAAATAGGAAAAGAGCCTTTAATCAAATTTTTTACCATTTGCAATCATAAAATAGTCTAATATCTTCATTTTTTCAACATACGTAGCTATTACCCTCGAAAACTAAAACTTTGGAAATAGGAAAAGAGCCTTTAATCACATTCTTTACCATTTGCAATCATAAAATTGTCAAATATCTTCATTTTTTTAACATACGTAGCTATTACCCTCGAAAACTAAAACTTTTGAAATAGGAAAAGAGCCTTTAATCACATTCTTAACCATTTGCAATCATAAAATAGTCTAATATCTTCATTTTTTCAACATACGTAGCTATTACCCTCAAAAACTAAAACTTTTGACATAGGAAAAGAGCCTTTAATCATATTCTTTACCATTTGCAATTATAAAATAGTCAAATATCTTCATTTTTTCAACATACCTTGCTATTACCTTCGAAAATTTAAACTTTTGACATAGGAAAAGAGCCTTTAATCACATTCTTTACCATGTGCAATCATAAAATTGTCTAATATCTTCATTTTTTCCACAAACAAAGCTATTACCCTCGAAAACTAAAACTTTTGAAATAGGGAAAGAGCCTTTAATCACATTTTTTACCATTTGCAATCATAAAATAGTCCAATATCTTAATTTTTTTTAACATACGTAGCTATTACCCTCGAAAACTAAAACTTTTGAAATAGGAAAAGAGCCTTTAATCACATTCTTTACCATTTGCAATCATAAAATAGTCTAATATCTTCATTTTTTCAACATGCATAGCTATTACCCTCGAAAACTAAAACTTTTGAAATAGGAAAAGAGTCTTTAATCACATTCTTTACCATGCGCAATCATAAAAAAGTCTAATATCTTCATTTTTTCAACATACGTAGCTATTACCCTCGAAAACTAAAACTTTTGACATAGGAAAAGAGCCTTTAATCACATTCTTTACCATTTGCAATCATAAAATAGTCTAATATCTTCATTTTTTTTCAACATACATAGCTATTACCCTCGAAACCTAAAACTTTTGAAATAGGAAAAGAGCCTTTAATCACATTCTTTACCATGTGCAATCATAAAATAGTCTAATATCTTCATTTTTTCAACATACGTAGCTATTACCCTCGAAAACTAAAACTTTTGATATAGGAAAAGAGCCTTTAATCACATTCTTTACCATGTGCAATCATAAAATTGTCTAATATCTTCATTTTTCCAACATACGTAGCTATTACACTCGAGAACTAAAACTTTTGAAATAGGAAAAGAGCCTTTAATCACATTCTTTACCATTTGCAATCATAAAATAGTCTAATATCTTCATTTTTTTCACAGACAAAGCTATTACCCTCGAAAACTAAAACTTTTGAAATAGGAAAAGAGCCTTTAATCACATTCTTTACCATGTGCAATCATAAAATTGTCCAATATATTCATTTTTTCAACATAAGTAGCTATTACCCTCGAAAACTAAAACTTTTGACATAGGAAAAGAGCCTTTAATCACATTCTTTACCATTTGCAATCATAAAATTGTCTAATATCTTCATTTTTTCAACATGCGTAGCTATTACCCTCGAAAACTATAACTTTTGAAATAGGAAAAGAGCATTTAATCACATTCTTTACCATGTACAATCATAAAATTGTCTAATATCTTCATTTTTCAACATACGTAGCTATTACCCTCGAAAACAAAAACTTTTGACATAGAAAAAGAGCCTTTAATCACATTCTTTGCCATTTGCAATCATAAAATAGTCTATTATCTTAATTTTTTCAACATACGTAGCTATTACCCTCGAAAACTAAAACTTTTGAAATAGGAAAAGAGCCTTTAATCACATTCTTTACCATTTGCAATCATAAAATAGTCTAATATCTCCATTTTTTAACCATACGTAGCTATTACCCTCGAAAACTAAAACTTTTGAAATGCGAAAAGAGCCTTTAATCACATTCTTTAACATGCACAATCATAAAAAAGTCTAATATCTTCATTTTTTCAATATACGCAGCTATTACCCTCGAAAACAAAAACTTTTGACATAGGAAAAGAGCCTTTAATCACATTCTTTACCATTTGCAATCATAAAATAGTCTAATATCTTCATATTTTCAGCATACTTAGCTATTACCCTCGAAAACTAAAACTTTTGACATAGGAAAAGAGCCGTTCATCACATTCTTTACCATGTGCAATCATAAAATTGTCTAATATCTTCATTTTTTCAACATACGTAGCTATTACCCTCGAAAACTAAAACTTTTGAAATAGGAAAAGAGCCTTTAATCACATTCTTTACCATGTGCAATCATAAAATAGTCTAATATCTTCATTTTTTCCACAGACAAAGCTATTACCCTCGAAAACTAAAACTTTTGACATAGGAAAAGAGCCTTTAATCACATTCTTTACCATTTGCAATCATAAAATAGTCTAATATCTTCATTTTTTCAACATTCGTAGCTATTACCCTCGAAAACTAAAACTTTTCAAATAGGAAAAGAGCCTTTAAGCACATTCTTTACCATGTGCAATCATAAAATTGTCTAATATCTTCATTTTTTCAACATACGTAGCTATTACCCTCGAAAACTAAAACTTTTGACATAGGAAAAGAGCCTTTAATCACATTCTTTACCATTTGTAATCATAAAATAGTCTAATATCTTTATTTTTTCAACATACGTAGCTATTACCCTCGAAAACTAAAACATTTGACGTAGGAAAAGAGCCTTTAATCACATTCTTTACCATTTGCAATCATAAAATAGTCTAATATCTTCATTTTTTCAACATACGTAGCTATTACCCTCGAAAACTAAAACTTTTGAAATATGAAAAGAGCCTTTAATCACATTCTTTACCATTTGCAATCATAAAATAGTCTAATATCTTCATTTTTTCAACATACGTAGCTATTACCCTCGAAAACTAAAACTTTTAAAATAGGAAAAGAGCCTTTAATCACATTCTTTACCATTTGCAATCATAAAATTGTCTAATATCTTCATTTTTTCAACATACGTAGCTATTACCCACGAAAACTAAAACTTTTGAAATAGGAAAAGAGCCTTTAATCACATTCTTAACCATTTGCAATCATAAAATAGTCTAATATCTTCATTTTTTCAACATACGTAGCTATTACCCTCGAAAACTAAAACTTTTGACATAGGAAAAGAGCCTTTAATCACATTCTTTACCATTTGCAATCATAAAATAGTCTAATATCTTCATTTTTTCAACATACGTAACTATTACCCTCGAAAATTAAAACTTTTGACATAGGAAAAGAGCCTTTAATCACATTCTTTACCATGTGCAATCATAAAATTGTCTAATATCTTCATTTTTTTTCCACAAACAACGCTATTACCCTCGAAAACTAAAACTTTTGAAATAGGAAAAGAGCCTTTAATCACATTCTTTACCATTTGCAATCATAAAATAGTCTAATATCTTAATTTTTTCAACATACGTAGCTATTACCCTCGAAAACTAAAACTTTTGAAATAGGAAAAGAGCCTTTAATCACATTCTTTACCATTTGCAATCATAAAATAGTCTAATATCTTCATTTTTTCAACATACGTAGCTATTACCCTCGAAAACTAAAACTTTTGAAATACGAAAAGAGCCTTTAATCACATTCTTTACCATGCGCAATCATAAAAAAGTCTAATATCTTCAGTTTTTCAATATACGCAGCTATTACCCTCGAAAACTAAAACTTTTGACATAGGAAAAGAGCCTTTAATCACATTCTTTACCATTTGCAATCATAAAATAGTCTAATATCTTCATTTTTTCAACATACGTAGCTATTACCCTCGAAAACTAAAACTTTTGACATAGAAAAAGAGCCGTTAATCACATTCTTTACCATGTGCAATCATAAAATTGTCTAATATCTTCATTTTTTCAACATACGTAGCTATTACCCTCGAAAACTAAAACTTTTGAAATAGGAAAAGAGCCTTTAATCACATTCTTTACCATGTGCAATCATAAAATAGTCTAATATCTTAATTTTTTCAACATACGTAGCTATTACCCTCGAAAACTAAAACTTTTGAAATAGGAAAAGAGCCTTTAATCACATTCTTTACCATGTGCAATCATAAAATAGTCTAATATCTTCATTTTTTCCACAGACAAAGCTATTACCCTCGAAAACTAAAACTTTTGACATAGGAAAAGAGCCTTTAATCACATTCTTTACCATTTGCAATCATAAAATAGTCTAATATCTTCATTTTTTCAACATACGTAGCTATTACCCTCGAAAACTAAAACTTTTCAAATAGGAAAAGAGCCTTTAAGCACATTCTTTACCATGTGCAATCATAAAATTGTCTAATATCTTCATTTTTTCAACATACGTAGCTATTACCCTCGAAAACTAAAACTTTTGACATAGGAAAAGAGCCTTTAATCACATTCTTTATCATGCGCAATCATAAAAAAGTCTAATATCTTCATTTTTTCAATATACGCAGCTATTACCCTCGAAAACTAAAACTTTTAACATAGGAAAAGAGCCTTTAATCACATTCTTTACCATTTGCAATCATAAAATAGTCTAATATCTTCATTTTTTCAACATACTTAGCTATTACCCTCGAAAACTAAAACTTTTGACATAGGAAATGAGCTGTTAATCACATTCTTTACCATTTGCAATCATAAAATAGTCTAATATCTTCATTTTTTCAACATACGTAGCTATTACCCTCGAAAACTAAAACTTTTGAAATAGGAAAAGAGCCTTTAATCAAATTTTTTACCATTTGCAATCATAAAATAGTCTAATATCTTCATTTTTTCAACATACGTAGCTATTACCCTCGAAAACTAAAACTTTGGAAATAGGAAAAGAGCCTTTAATCACATTCTTTACCATTTGCAATCATAAAATTGTCAAATATCTTCATTTTTTTAACATACGTAGCTATTACCCTCGAAAACTAAAACTTTTGAAATAGGAAAAGAGCCTTTAATCACATTCTTAACCATTTGCAATCATAAAATAGTCTAATATCTTCATTTTTTCAACATACGTAGCTATTACCCTCAAAAACTAAAACTTTTGACATAGGAAAAGAGCCTTTAATCATATTCTTTACCATTTGCAATTATAAAATAGTCAAATATCTTCATTTTTTCAACATACCTTGCTATTACCTTCGAAAATTAAAACTTTTGACATAGGAAAAGAGCCTTTAATCACATTCTTTACCATGTGCAATCATAAAATTGTCTAATATCTTCATTTTTTTCCACAAACAAAGCTATTACCCTCGAAAACTAAAACTTTTGAAATAGGGAAAGAGCCTTTAATCACATTTTTTACCATTTGCAATCATAAAATAGTCCAATATCTTAATTTTTTTTAACATACGTAGCTATTACCCTCGAAACTAAAACTTTTGAAATAGGAAAAGAGCCTTTAATCACATTCTTTACCATTTGCAATCATAAAATAGTCTAATATCTTCATTTTTTCAACATGCATAGCTATTACCCTCGAAAACTAAACTTTTGAAATAGGAAAAGAGTCTTTAATCACATTCTTTACCATGCGCAATCATAAAAAAGTCTAATATCTTCATTTTTTCAACATACGTAGCTATTACCCTCGAAAACTAAAACTTTTGACATAGGAAAAGAGCCTTTAATCACATTCTTTACCATTTGCAATCATAAAATAGTCTAATATCTTCATTTTTTTTTTTCAACATACATAGCTATTACCCTCGAAACCTAAAACTTTTGAAATAGGAAAAGAGCCTTTAATCACATTCTTTACCATGTGCAATCATAAAATAGTCTAATATCTTCATTTTTTCAACATACGTAGCTATTACCCTCGAAAACTAAAACTTTTGATATAGGAAAAGAGCCTTTAATCACATTCTTTACCATGTGCAATCATAAAATTGTCTAATATCTTCATTTTTCCAACATACGTAGCTATTACACTCGAGAACTAAAACTTTTGAAATAGGAAAAGAGCCTTTAATCACATTCTTTACCATTTGCAATCATAAAATAGTCTAATATCTTCATTTTTTTCACAGACAAAGCTATTACCCTCGAAAACTAAAACTTTTGAAATAGGAAAAGAGCCTTTAATCACATTCTTTACCATGTGCAATCATAAAATTGTCCAATATATTCATTTTTTCAACATAAGTAGCTATTACCCTCGAAAACTAAAACTTTTGACATAGGAAAAGAGCCTTTAATCACATTCTTTACCATTTGCAATCATAAAATTGTCTAATATCTTCATTTTTTCAACATGCGTAGCTATTACCCTCGAAAACTATAACTTTTGAAATAGGAAAAGAGCATTTAATCACATTCTTTACCATGTACAATCATAAAATTGTCTAATATCTTCATTTTTTCAACATACGTAGCTATTACCCTCGAAAACAAAAACTTTTGACATAGAAAAAGAGCCTTTAATCACATTCTTTACCATTTGCAATCGTAAAATAGTCTAATATCTTCATTTTTTTCAACATACGTAGCTATTACCCTAGAAAACTAAAACTTTGGAAATAGGAAAAGAGCCTTTAATCACATTCTTTACCATGTGCAATCATAAAATAGTCTAATATATTCATTTTTTCCACAGACATAGCTATTACCCTCGAAAACTAAAACTTTTGAAATAGGAAAAGAGCCTTTAATCACATTCTTTACCATGTGTAATCATAAAATAGTCCAATATCTTCATTTTTTCAACATACGTAGCTATTACCCTCGAAAACTAAAACTTTTTAAATAGGAAAAGAGCCTTTAAGCACATTCTTTACCATGTGCAATCATAAAATTGTCTTATATCTTCATTTTTTCAATATACGTAGCTATTACCCTCGAAAACTAAAACTTTTGACATAGGAAACGAGCCTTTAATCACATTCTTTACCATTTGCAATCATAAAATAGTCTAATATCTTCATTTTTTCAACATACGTAGCTATTACCCTCGAAAACTAAAACTTTTGAAATAGGAAAAGAGCCTTTAATCACATTCTTTACCATTTGCAATCATAAAATAGTCTAATATCTTCATTTTTTCAACATACGTAGCTATTACCCTCGAAAACTAAAACTTTTGAAATAGGAAAAGAGCCTTTAATCACATTCTTTACCATTTCTGATCATAAAATTGTCTAATATCTTTATTTTTTTAACATACGTAGCTATTACCCTCGATAACTAAAACTTTTGAAATAGGAAAAGAGCCTTTAATCACATTCTTAACCATTTGCAATCATAAAATAGTCTAATATCTTCATTTTTTTAACATACGTAGCTATTACCCTCGAAAACTAAAACTTTTCAAATAGGAAAAGAGCCTTTAAGCAATTCTTTACCATGTGCAATCATAAAATTGTCTAATATCTTCATTTTTTCAACATACGTAGCTATTACCCTCGAAAACTAAAACTTTTGACATAGGAAAAGAGCCTTTAATCACATTCTTTACCATGCGCAATCATAAAAAAGTCTAATATCTTCATTTTTTCAATATACGCAGCTATTACCCTCAAAAACTAAAACTTTTAACATAGGAAAAGAGCCTTTAATCACATTCTTTACCATTTGCAATCATAAAATAGTCTAATATCTTCATTTTTTCAACATACTTAGCTATTACCCTCGAAAACTAAAACTTTTGACATAGGAAATGAGCTGTTAATCACATTCTTTACCATGTGCAATCATAAAATAGTCTAATATCTTCATTTTTTCAACATACGTAGCTATTACCCTCGAAAACTAAAACTTTTGAAATAGGAAAAGAGCCTTTAATCAAATTTTTTACCATTTGCAATCATAAAATAGTCTAATATCTTCATTTTTTCAACATACGTAGCTATTACCCTCGAAAACTAAAACTTTGGAAATAGGAAAAGAGCCTTAAATCACATTCTTTACCATTTGCAATCATAAAATTGTCAAATATCTTCATTTTTTCAACATACGTAGCTATTACCCTCGAAAACTAAAACTTTTGAAATAGGAAAAGAGCCTTTAATCACATTCTTTACCATGTGCAATCATAAAATAGTCTAATATCTTCATTTTTTCAACATACGTAGCTATTACCCTCGAAAACTAAAACTTTTGATATAGGAAAAGAGCCTTTAATCACATTCTTTACCATATGCAATCATAAAATTGTCTAATATTATCATTTTTCCAACATACGTAGCTATTACCCTCGAGAACTAAAACTTTTGAAATAGGAAAAGAGCCTTTAATCACATTCTTTACCATTTGCAATCATAAAATAGTCTAATATCTTCATTTTTTCAACATACGTAGCTATTACCCTCGAAAACTAAAACTTTTGAAATAGGAAAAGAGCCTTTAATCACATTCTTTACCATATGCAATCATAAAATTGTCTAATATCTTCATTTTTTCCACAGACAAAGCTATTACCCTCGAAATCTAAAACTTTTGAAATAGGAAAAGAGCCTTTAATCACATTCTTTACCATGTGCAATCATAAAATTGTCCAATATATTCATTTTTTCAACATAAGTAGCTATTACCCTCGAAAACTAAAACTTTTGACATAGGAAAAGAGCCTTTAATCACATTCTTTACCATTTGCAATCATAAAATTGTCTAATATCTTCATTTTTTCAACATGCGTAGCTATTACCCTCGAAAACTAAAACTTTTGAAATAGGAAAATTGCATTTAATCACATTCTTTACCATGTACAATCATAAAATTGTCTAATATCTTCATTTTTTCAACATACGTAGCTATTAACCTCAAAAACAAAAACTTTTGACATAGAAAAAGAGCCTTTAATCACATTCTTTACCATTTGCAATCGTAAAATAGTCTAATATCTTCATTTTTTTCAACATATGTAGCTATTACCCTCGAAAACTTAAACTTTTGACATAGGAAAAGAGCCTTTAATCACAATCTTTACCATGTCAAATCATAAAATTGTCTATTATCTTCATTTTTTCAACATACGTAGCTATTACCCTCGAAAACTAAAACTTTTGAAATAGGAAAAGAGCCTTTAATCACATTCTTTACCATGTGCAATCATAAAATAGTCTAATATATTCATTTTTTCCACAGACATAGCTATTACCCTCGAAAACTAAAACTTTTGAAATAGGAAAAGAGCCTTTAATCACATTCTTTACCATGTGTAATCATAAAATAGTCCAATATCTTCATTTTTTCAACATACGTAGCTATTACCCTTGAAAACTAAAACTTTTGAAATAGGAAAAGAGCCTTTAATCACATTCTTTACCATGTGCAATCATAAAATAGTCTAATATATTCATTTTTTCCACAGACATAGCTATTACCCTCGAAAACTAAAACTTTTGACATAGGAAAAGAGCCTTTAATCACATTCTTTACCATTTGCAATCATAAAATAGTCTAATATCTTCACTTTTTCAACATACTTAGCTATTACCCTCGAAAATTAAAACTTTTGACATAGGAAAAGAGCCTTTAATCACATTCTTTACCATGTGCAATCATAAAATTGTCTAATATCTTCATTTTTTCCACAAACAAAGCTATTACTCTCAAAAACTAAAACTTTTGAAATAGGAAAAGAGCCTTTAATCACATTCTTTACCATTTGCAATCATAAAATAGTCTAATATCTTCATTTTTTTCACAGACAAAGCTATTACCCTCGAAAACTAAAACTTTTGAAATAGGAAAAGAGCCTTTAATCACATTCTTTACCATTTGCAATCATAAAATAGTCTAATATCTTCATTTTTTAACATACGTAGCTATTACCCTCGAAAACTAAAACTTTTGAAATAGGAAAAGAGCCTTTAATCACATTCTTTACCATGTGCAATCATAAAAAAGTCTAATATCTTCATTTTTTCAACATACGTAGCTATTACCCTCGAAAACTAAAACTTTTGACATAGGAAAAGAGCCTTTAATCACATTCTTTACCATTTGCAATCATAAAATAGTCTAATATCTTCATTTTTTCAACATACGTAGCTATTACCCTCGAAAACTAAAACTTTTGAAAGGAACAGAGCCTTTAATCACCTTCTTTACCATGCGCAATCATAAAAAAGTCTAATATCTTCATTTTTTCAACATACATAGCTATTACCCTCGAAAACTAAAACTTTTGAAATAGGAAAAGAGCCTTTAATCACATTCTTTACCATGTGCAATCATAAAATAGTCTAATATCTTCATTTTTTCAACATACGTAGCTATTACCCTCGAAAACTAAAACTTTTGTTATAGGAAAAGAGGCTTTAATCACATTCTTTACCATGTGCAATCATAAAATTGTTTAATATCTTCATTTTTCCAACATACGTAACTATTACCCTCGAGAACTAAAACTTTTGAAATAGGAAAAGAGCCTTTAATCACATTCTTTACCATTTGCAATCATAAAATAGTCTAATATCTTCATTTTTTCAACACACGTGGCTATTACCCTCGAAAACTAAAACTTTTGAAATAGGAAAAGAGCCTTTAATCACATTCTTTACCATATGCAATCATAAAATTGTCTAATATCTTCATTTTTTCCACAGACAAAGCTATTACCCTCGAAAACTAAAACTTTTGAAATAGGAAAAGAGCCTTTAATCACATTCTTTACCATGTGCAATCATAAAATTGTCTAATATATTCATTTTTTCAACATACGTAGCTATTACCCTCGAAAACTAAAACTTTTGACATAGGAAAAGAGCCTTTAATCACATTCTTTACCATTTGCAATCATAAAATTGTCTAAAATCTTCATTTTTTCAACATGCGTAGCTATTACCCTCGAAAACTAAAACTTTTGAAATAGGAAAAGAGCATTTAATCACATTCTTTACCATGTGCAATCATAAAATTGTCTAATATCTTCATTTTTTCAACATACGTAGCTATTACCCTCGAAAACCAAAACTTTTGACATAGGAAAAGAGCCTTTAATCACATTGTTTACCATTTGCAATCGTAAAATAGTCTAATATCTTCATTTTTTCAACATACGTAGCTATTACCCTCAAAAACTAAAACTTTTGACATAGGAAAAGAGCCTTTAATCACATTCTTTACCATGTGCAATCATAAAATTGTCTAATATCTTCATTTTTTCAACATACGTAGCTATTACCCTCGAAAACTAAAACTTTTAAAATAGGAAAAGAGCCTTTAATCACATTCTTTACCATTTGCAATCATAAAATAGTCTAATATCTTCATTTTTTCAACATACGTAGCTATTACCCTCGAAACCTAAAACTTTTGAAATAGGAAAAGAGCCTTTAATCACATTCTTTACCATGTGCAATCATAAAATAGTCTAATATCTTCATTTTTTCAACATACGTAGCTATTACCCTCGAAAACTAAAACTTTTGATATAGGAAAAGAGCCTTTAATCACATTCTTTACCATGTGCAATCATAAAATTGTCTAATATTATCATTTTTCCAACATACGTAGCTATTACCCTCGAGAACTAAAACTTTTGAAATAGGAAAAGAGCCTTTAGTCACATTCTTTACCATTTGCAATCATAAAATAGTCTAATATCTTCATTTTTTCAACATACGTAGCTATTACCCTCGAAAACTAAAACTTTTGAAATAGGAAAAGAGCCTTTAATCACATTCTTTACCATATGCAATCATAAAATTGTCTAATATCTTCATTTTTTCCACAGACAAAGCTATTACCCTCGAAATCTAAAACTTTTGAAATAGGAAAAGAGCCTTTAATCACATTCTTTACCATGTGCAATCATAAAATTGTCCAATATATTCATTTTTTCAACATAAGTAGCTATTACCCTCGAAAACTAAAACTTTTGACATAGGAAAAGAGCCTTTAATCACATTCTTTACCATTTGCAATCATAAAATTGTCTAATATCTTCATTTTTTCAACATGCGTAGCTATTACCCTCGAAAACTAAAACTTTTGAAATAGGAAAATTGCATTTAATCACATTCTTTACCATGTACAATCATAAAATTGTCTAATATCTTCATTTTTTCAACATACGTAGCTATTAACCTCAAAAACAAAAACTTTTGACATAGAAAAAGAGCCTTTAATCACATTCTTTACCATTTGCAATCGTAAAATAGTCTAATATCTTCATTTTTTTCAACATACGTAGCTATTACCCTCGAAAACTTAAAATTTTGACATAGGAAAAGAGCCTTTAATCACAATCTTTACCATGTCAAATCATAAAATTGTCTATTATCTTCATTTTTTCAACATACGTAGCTATTACCCTCGAAAACTAAAACTTTTGAAATAGGAAAAGAGCCTTTAATCACATTCTTTACCATGTGCAATCATAAAATAGTCTAATATATTCATTTTTTCCACAGACATAGCTATTACCCTCGAAAACTAAAACTTTTGAAATAGGAAAAGAGCCTTTAATCACATTCTTTACCATGTGTAATCATAAAATAGTCCAATATCTTCATTTTTTCAACATACGTAGCTATTACCCTCGAAAACTAAAACTTTTGAAATAGGAAAAGAGCCTTTAATCACATTCTTTACCATGTGCAATCATAAAATAGTCTAATATATTCATTTTTTCCACAGACATAGCTATTACCCTCGAAAACTAAAACTTTTGACATAGGAAAAGAGCCTTTAATCACATTCTTTACCATTTGCAATCATAAAATAGTCTAATATCTTCATTTTTTCAACATACTTAGCTATTACCCTCGAAAATTAAAACTTTTGACATAGGAAGAGAGCCTTTAATCACATTCTTTACCATGTGCAATCATAAAATTGTCTAATATCTTCATTTTTTCCACAAACAAAGCTATTACTCTCAAAAACTAAAACTTTTGAAATAGGAAAAGAGCCTTTAATCACATTCTTTACCATTTGCAATCATAAAATAGTCTAATATCTTCATTTTTTCAACATACGTAGCTATTAACCTCGAAAACTAAAACTTTTGAAATAGGAAAAGAGCCTTTAATCACATTCTTTACCATGCGCAATCATAAAAAAGTCTAATATCTTCATTTTTTCAACATACGTAGCTATTACCCTCGAAAACTAAAACTTTTGACATAGGAAAAGAGCCTTTAATCACATTCTTTACCATTTGCAATCATAAAATAGTCTAATATCTTCATTTTTTCAACATACGTAGCTATTACCCTCGAAAACTAAAACTTTTGAAAGGAACAGAGCCTTTAATCACCTTCTTTACCATGCGCAATCATAAAAAAGTCTAATATCTTCATTTTTTCAACATACATAGCTATTACCCTCGAAAACTAAAACTTTTGAAATAGGAAAAGAGCCTTTAATCACATTCTTTACCATGTGCAATCATAAAATAGTCTAATATCTTCATTTTTTCAACATACGTAGCTATTACCCTCGAAAACTAAAACTTTTGATATAGGAAAAGAGGCTTTAATCACATTCTTTACCATGTGCAATCATAAAATTGTTTAATATCTTCATTTTTCCAACATACGTAACTATTACCCTCGAGAACTAAAACTTTTGAAATAGGAAAAGAGCCTTTAATCACATTCTTTACCATTTGCAATCATAAAATAGTCTAATATCTTCATTTTTTCAACACACGTGGCTATTACCCTCGAAAACTAAAACTTTTGAAATAGGAAAAGAGCCTTTAATCACATTCTTTACCATATGCAATCATAAAATTGTCTAATATCTTCATTTTTTCCACAGACAAAGCTATTACCCTCGAAAACTAAAACTTTTGAAATAGGAAAAGAGCCTTTAATCACATTCTTTACCATGTGCAATCATAAAATTGTCTAATATATTCATTTTTTCAACATACGTAGCTATTACCCTCGAAAACTAAAACTTTTGACATAGGAAAAGAGCCTTTAATCACATTCTTTACCATTTGCAATCATAAAATTGTCTAAAATCTTCATTTTTTCAACATGCGTAGCTATTACCCTCGAAAACTAAAACTTTTGAAATAGGAAAAGAGCCTTTAATCACATTGTTTACCATCTGCAATCGTAAAATAGTCTAATATCTTCATTTTTTCAACATACGTAGCTATTACCCTCAAAAACTAAAACTTTTGACATAGGAAAAGAGCCTTTAATCACATTCTTTACCATGTGCAATCATAAAATTGTCTAATATCTTCATTTTTTCAACATACGTAGCTATTACCCTCGAAAACTAAAACTTTTAAAATAGGAAAAGAGCCTTTAATCACATTCTTTACCATTTGCAATCATAAAATAGTCTAATATCTTCATTTTTTCAACATACGTAGCTATTACCCTCGAAAACTAAACTTTTGAAATAGGAAAAGAGCCTTTAATCACATTCTTTACCATTTGCAATCATAAAATTGTCTAATATCTTCATTTTTTCAACATACTTAGCTATTACCCTCGAAAACTAAAACTTTTGAAATAGGAAAAGAGCCTTTAATCACATTCTTAACCATTTGCAATCATAAAATAGTCTAATATCTTCATTTTTTCAACATACGTAGCTATTACCCTCGAAAACTAAAACTTTTGACATAGGAAAAGAGCCTTTAATCACATTCTTTACCATTTGCAATCATAAAATAGTCTAATATCTTCATTTTTCAACATACTTAGCTATTACCCTTGAAAATTAAAACTTTTGACATAGGAAAAGAGCCTTTAATCACATTCTTTACCATGTGCAATCATAAAATTGTCTAATATCTTCATTTTTTCCACAAACAAAGCTATTACCCTCAAAAACTAAAACTTTTGAAATAGGAAAAGAGCCTTTAATCACATTCTTAACCATTTGCAATCATAAAATAGTCTAATATCTTCATTTTTTCAACATACGTAGCTATTACCCTCGAAAACTAAAACTTTTGAAATAGGAAAAGAGCCTTTAATCACATTCTTTACCATTTGCAATCATAAAATAGTCCAATATCTTAATTTTTTCAACATACGTAGCTATTACCCTCGAAAACTTAAACTTTTGAAATAGGAAAAGAGCCTTTAATCACATTCTTTACCATTTGCAATCATAAAATAGTCTAATATCTTCATTTTTTCAACATACGTAGCTATTACCCTCGAAAACTAAAACTTTTGAAATAGGAAAAGAGCCTTTAATCACATTCTTTACCATGCGCAATCATAAAAAAGTCTAATATCTTCATTTTTTCAACATACGTAGCTATTACCCTCGAAAACTAAAACTTTTGATATAGGAAAAGAGCCTTTAATCACATTCTTTACCATTTGCAATCATAAAATAGTCTAATATCTTCATTTTTCCAACATACGTAGCTATTACCCTCGAAAACTAAAACTTTTGAAATAGGAAAAGAGCCTTTAATCACATTCTTTACCATGCGCAATCATAAAAAAGTCTAATATCTTCATTTTTTCAACATACATAGCTATTACCCTCAAAAACTAAAACTTTTGAAATAGGAAAAGAGCCTTTAATCACATTCTTTACCATGTGCAATCATAAAATAGTCTAATATCTTCATTTTTTCAACATACGTAGCTATTACCCTCGAAAACTAAAACTTTTGATATAGGAAAAGAGGCTTTAATCACATTGTTTACCATATGCAATCATAAAATTGTCTAATATCTTCATTTTTCCAACATACGTAGCTATTAGAATGAGAACTAAAACTTTTGAAATAAGAAAAGAGCCTTTAATCACATTCTTTACCATTTGCAATCATAAAATAGTCTAATATCTTCATTTTTTCAACACACGTAGCTATTACCCTCGAAAACTAAAACTTTTGAAATAGGAAAAGAGCCTTTAATCACATTCTTTACCATATGCAATCATAAAATTGTCTAGTATCTTCATTTTTTCCACAGACAAAGCTATTACCCTCGAAAACTAAAACTTTTGAAATAGGAAAAGAGCCTTTAATCACATTCTTTACCATTTGCAATCATAAAATTGTCTAATATATTCATTTTTTCAACATACGTAGCTATTACCCTCGAAAACTAAAACTTTTGACATAGGAAAAGAGCCTTTAATCACATTCTTTACCATTTGCAATCAGAAAATTGTCTAAAATCTTCATTTTTTCAACATGCGTAGCTATTACCCTCGAAAACTAAAACTTTTGAAATAGGAAAAGAGCATTTAATCACATTCTTTACCATGTGCAATCATAAAATTGTCTAATATCTTCATTTTTTCAACATACGTAGCTATTACCCTCGAAAACAAAAACTTTTGACATAGGAAAAGAGCCTTTAATAACATTCTTTACCATTTGCAATCGTAAAATAGTCTAATATCTTCATTTTTTCAACATACGTAGCTAATACCCTCGAAAACTAAAACTTTTGACATAGGAAAAGAGCCTTTAATCACATTCTTTACCATGTGCAATCATAAAATTGTCTAATATCTTCATTTTTTCAACATACGTAGCTATTACCCTCGAAAACTAAAACTTTTGAAATAGGAAAAGAGCCTTTAATCACATTCTTTACCATGTGCAATCATAAAATAGTCTAATATCTTCATTTTTTCCACAGACATAGCTATTACCCTCGAAAACTAAAACTTTTGAAATAGGAAAAGAGCCTTTAATCACATTCTTTACCATGTGTAATCATAAAATAGTCTATTATCTTCATTTTTTCAACATACGTAGCTATTACCCTCGAAAACTAAAACTTTTGAAATAGGATAAGAACCTTTAATCACATTCTTTACCATTTGCAATCATAAAATAGTCTAATATCTTCATTTTTTCAACATACGTAGCTATTACCCTCGAAAACTAAAACTTTTGACATAGGAAAAGAGCCTTTAATCACATTCTTTACCATTTGCAATCACAAAATAGTCTAGTATCTTCATTTTTTCAAATACGTAGCTATTACCCTCGAAATCTAAGACTTTTGAAATACGAAAAGAGCCTTTAATCACATTCTTTACCATTTGCAATCATAAAATAGTCTAATATCTTCATTTTTTCAACATACGTAGCTCTTACCCCCGAAAACTAAAACTTTTGAAATAGGAAAAGAGCCTTTAATCACATTCTTTACCAAGTGCAATCATAAAATAGTCTAATATCTTCATTTTTTCAACATACGTAGCTATTACCCTCGAAAACTAAAACTTTTGAAATAGGAAAAGAGCCTTTAATCACATTCTTTACCATTTGCAATCATAAAATTGTCTAATATCTTCATTTTTTCAACATAGGTAGCTATTACCCTCGAAAACTAAAACTTTTGAAATAGGAAAAGAGCCTTTAATCACATTCTTTACCATTGCAATCATAAAATAGTCTAATATCTTGATTTTTTCAACATACGTAGCTATTACCCTCGAAAACTAAAACTTTTGAAATAGGAAAAGATCCTTTAATCACATTCTTTACCATTTGCAATCATAAAATTGTCTAATATCTTCATTTTTTCAACATACGTAGCTATTGCCCTCGAAAACTAAAACTTTTGGAATAGGAAAAGAGCCTTTAATCACATTCTTTACCATTTGCAATCATAAGATAGTCTAATATCTTAATTTTTTCAACATACGAAGCTATTACCCTCAAAAACTAAAATTTTGAAATAGGAAAAGAGCCTTTAATGACATTCTTTACCATTTGCAATCATAAAATTGTCTAATATCTTCATTTTTTCAAGATACGTAGCTATTACCCTCGAAAACTAAAAATTTTGAAATAGGAAAAGAGCCTTTAATCACCTTCTTTTCCATTTGCAATCATAAAATAGTCTAATATCTTAATTTTTTCAACATACGTAGCTATTACCCTCGAAAACTAAGACTTTTGAAATAGGAAAAGAGCCTTTAATCACATTCTTTACCATGTGCAATCATAAAATTGTCTAATATCTTCATTTTTCCACAGACAAAGCTATTACCCTCGAAAACTAAAACTTTTGAAATAGGAAAAGAGCCTTTAATCACATTCTTTACCATGTGCAATCATAAAAATAGTCTAATATCTTCATGTTTTCAACATACGTAGCTATTACCCTCGAAAACTAAAACTTTTGAAATAGGAAAAGAGCCTTTAATCACATTCTTTACCATTTGCAATCATAAATTAGTCTAACATCTTCATTTTTTCAACATACTTAGCTATTACCCTCGAAAACTAAAACTTTTGACATAGGAAAAGAGCCTTTAATCACATTCTTTACCATGTGCAATCATGAAATTGTCTAATATCTTCATTTTTTCAACATAGGTAGCTATTACCCTCGAAAACTAAAACTGTTGAAATAGGAAAAGAGCCTTTAATCACATTGTTTACCATTTGCAATCATAAAATAGTCTAATATCTTCATTTTTTCAACATACGTAGCTATTACCCTCGAAAACTAAAACTTTTGAAATAGGAAAAGATCCTTTAATCACATTCTTTACCATTTGCAATCATAAAATTGTCTAATATCTTCATTTTTGCAACATACGTAGCTATTGCCCTCGAAAACTAAAACTTTTGAAATAGGAAAAGCGCCTTTAATCACATTCTTTACCATTTGCAATCATAAAAAAGTCTAATATCTTCATTTTTTCAACATACGTAGCTATTACCCTCGGAAACTAAAACTTTTGAAATAGGAAAAGAGCCTTTAATCACATTCTTTACCATTTGCAATCATAAAATAGTCTAATATCTTCATTTTTTCAACATACGTAGCTATTACCCTCGAAAACTAAAACTTTTGAAATAGGAAAAGAGCCTTTAATCACATTCTTTACCATTTGCAATCATAAAATAGTCTAATATCTTCATTTTTTCAAGATACGTAGCTATTACCCTCGAAAACTAAAAATTTTGAAATAGGAAAAGAGCCTTTAATCACCTTCTTTACCATTTGCAATCAGAAAATAGTCTAATATCTTAATTTTTTCAACATACGTAGCTATTACCCTCGAAAACTAAGACTTTTGAAATAGGAAAAGAGCCTTTAATCACATTCTTTACCATGTGCAATCATAAAATAGTCTAATATCTTCATTTTTTCAACATACGTAGCTATTACCCTCGAAAACTAAAACTTTTGAAATAGGAAAAGAGCCTTTAATCACATTCTTTACCATTTGCAATCATAAATTAGTCTAATATCTTCATTTTTTCAACATACTTAGCTATTACCCTCGAAAACTAAAACTTTTGACATAGGAAAAGAGCCTTTAATCACATTCTTTACCATGTGCAATCATAAAATTGACTAATATCTTCATTTTTTCAACATACGTAGCTATTACCCTCGAAAACTAAAACTTTTGAAATAGGAAAAGAGCCTTTAATCACATTCTTTACCATTTGCAATCATAAAATAGTCTAATATCTTCATTTTTTCAACATACGTAGCTATTAACCTCGAAAACTAAAACTTTTGAAATAGGAAAAGAGCCTTTAATCACATTCTTTACAATTTGCAATCATAAAATAGTCTAATATCTTCTTTTTTTCAACATACGTAGCTATTACCCTCGAAAACTAAAACTTTTGACATAGGAAAAGAGCCTTTAATCACTTTCTTTACCATTTGCAATCATAAAATAGTCTAATATCTTCATTTTTTCAACATACGTAGCTATTACCCTCGAAAACTAAAACTTTTGAAATAGGAAAAGAGCCTTTAATCACATTCTTTACCATGCGCAATCATAAAAAGTCTAATATCTTCATTTTTTCAACATACGTAGCTATTACCCTCGAAAACTAAAACTTTTGATATAGGAAAAGAGCCTTTAATCACATTCTTTACCATGCGCAATCATAAAAAAGTCTAATATCTTCATTTTTTCAACACACATAGCTATTACCCTCGAAAACTAAAACTTTTGAAATAGGAAAAGAGCCTTTAATCACATTCTTTACCATGTGCAATCATAAAATAGTCTAATATCTTCATTTTTTCAACATACGTAGCTATTACCCTCGAAAACTAAAACTTTTGATATAGGAAAAGAGGCTTTAATCACATTCTTTACCATGTGCAATCATAAAATTGTCTAATATCTTCATTTTTCCAACATACGTAGCTATTAGAATGAGAACTAAAACTTTTGAAATAGGAAAAGAGCCTTTAATCTTATTCTTTACCATTTGCAATCATAAAATAGTCTAATATCTTCATTTTTTCAACACACGTAGCTACTACCCTCGAAAACTAAAACTTTTGAAATAGGAAAAGAGCCTTTAATCACATTCTTTACCATATGCAATCATAAAATTGTCTAGTATCTTCATTTTTTCCACAGACAAAGCTATTACCCTCGAAAACTAAAACTTGTGAAATAGGAAAAGAGCCTTTAATCACATTCTTTACCATTTGCAATCATAAAATTGTCTAAAATCTTCATTTTTTCAACATGCGTAGCTATTACCCTCGAAAACTAAAACTTTTGAAATAGGAAAAGAGCATTTAATCACATTCTTTACCATGTGCAATCATAAAATTGTCTAATATCTTCATTTTTTCAACATACGTAGCTATTACCCTCGAAAACAAAAACTTTTGACATAGGAAAAGAGCCTTTAATAACATTCTTTACCATTTATAATCGTAAAATAGTCTAATATCTTCATTTTTTCAACATACGTAGCTATTACCCTCGAAAACTAAAACTTTTGACATAGGAAAAGAGCCTTTAATCACATTCTTTACCATGTGCAATCATAAAATTGTCTAATATCTTCATTTTTTCAACATATGTAGCTATTACCCTCGAAAACTAAAACTTTTGAAATAGGAAAAGAGCCTTTAATCACATTCTTTACCATGTGCAATCATAAAATAGTCTAATATCTTCATTTTTTCCACAGACATAGCTATTACCCTCGAAAACTAAAACTTTTGAAATAGGAAAAGAGCCTTTAATCCCATTCTTTACCATGTGTAATCATAAAATAGTCTAATATCTTCATTTTTTCAACATACGTAGCTATTACCCTCGAAAACTAAAACTTTTGAAATAGGATAAGAGCCTTTAATCACATTCTTTACCATTTGCAATCATAAAATAGTCTAATATCTTCATTTTTTCAACATACGTAGCTATTACCCTCGAAAACTAAAACTTTTGACATAGGAAAAGAGCCTTTAATCACATTCTTTACCATTTGCAATCACAAAATAGTCTGGTATCTTCATTTTTTCAACATACGTAGCTATTACCCTCGAAATCTAAAACTTTTGAAATAGGAAAAGAGCCTTTAATCACATTCTTTACCATTTGCAATCATAAAATAGTCTAATATCTTCATTTTTTCAACATACGTAGCTCTTACCCTCGAAAACTAAAACTTTTGAAATAGGAAAAGAGCCTTTAATCACATTCTTTACCATGTGCAATCATAAAATAGTCTAATATCTTCATTTTTTCAACTTACGTAGCTATTACCCTCGAAAACTAAAACTTTTGAAATAGGAAAAGAGCCTTTAATCACATTCTTTACCATTTGCAATCATAAAATTGTCTAATATCTTCATTTTTTCAACATAGGTAGCTATTACCCTCGAAAACTAAAACTTTTGAAATAGGAAAAGAGCCTTTAATCACATTCTTTACCATTTGCAATCATAAAATAGTCTAATATCTTCATTTTTTCAACATACGTAGCTATTACCCACGAAAACTAAAACTTTTGAAATAGGAAAAGATCCTTTAATCACATTCTTTACCATTTGCAATCATAAAATTGTCTAATATCTTCATTTTTTCAACATACGTAACTATTGCCCTCGAAAACTAAAACTTTTGAAATAGGAAAAGAGCCTTTAATCACATTCTTTACCATTTGCAATCATAAAATAGTCTAATATCTTCATTTTTTCAACATACGAAGCTATTACCCTCGAAAACTAAAACTTTTGAAATAGGAAAAGAGCCTTTAATCACATTCTTTACCATTTGCAATCATAAAATTGTCTAATATCTTCATTTTTTCTAGATACGTAGCTATTACCCTCGAAAACAAAAATTTTGAAATAGGAAAAGAGCCTTTAATCACCTTCTTTACCATTTGCAATTATAAAATAGTCTAATATCTTTATTTTTTCAACATACCTAGCTATTACCCTCGAAAACTAAGACTTTTGAAATAGGAAAAGAGCCTTTAATCACATTCTTTACCATGTGCAATCATAAAATTGTCTAATATCTTCATTTTTTCCACAGACAAAGCTATTACCCTCGAAAACTAAAACTTTTGAAATAGGAAAAGAGCCTTTAATCACATTCTTTACCATGTGCAATCATAAAATAGTCTAATATCTTCATTTTTTCAACATACTTAGCTATTACCCTCGAAAACTAAAACTTTTGAAATAGGAAAAGAGCCTTTAATCACATTCTTTACCATTTGCAATTTTAAAATAGTCTAATATCTTCATTTTTTCAACATACGTAGCTCTTACCCTCGAAAACTAAAACTTTTGAAATAGGAAAAGAGCCTTTAATCACATTCTTTACCATGTGCAATCATAAAATAGTCTAATATCTTCATTTTTTCAACTTACGTAGCTATTACCCTCGAAAACTAAAACTTTTGAAATAGGAAAAGAGCCTTTAATCACTTTCTTTACCATTTGCAATCATAAAATTGTCTAATATCTTCATTTTTTCAACATAGGTAGCTATTACCCTCGAAAACTAAAACTTTTGAAATAGGAAAAGAGCCTTTAATCACATTCTTTACCATTTGCAATCATAAAATAGTCTAATATCTTCATTTTTTCAACATACGTAGCTATTACCCTCGAAAACTAAAACTTTTGAAATAGGAAAAGATCCTTTAATCACATTCTTTACCATTTGCAATCATAAAATTGTCTAATATCTTCATTTTTTCAACATATGTAGCTATTGCCCTCGAAAACTAAAACTTTTGAAATAGGAAAAGAGCCTTTAATTACATTCTTTACCATTTGCAATCATAAAATAGTCTAATATCTTCATTTTTTCAACATACGAAGCTATTACCCTCGAAAACTAAAACTTTTGAAATAGGAAAAGAGCCTTTAATCACATTCTTTACCATTTGCAATCATAAAATTGTCTAATATCTTCATTTTTTCAAGATACGTAGCTATTACCCTCGAAAACAAAAAATTTTGAAATAGGAAAAGAGCCTTTAATCACCTTCTTTACCATTTGCAATTATAAAATAGTCTAATATCTTTATTTTTTCAACATACGTAGCTATTACCCTCGAAAACTAAGACTTTTGAAATAGGAAAAGAGCCTTTAATCACATTCTTTACCAAGTGCAATCATAAAATTGTCTAATATCTTCATTTTTTCCACAGACAAAGCTATTACCCTCGAAAACTAAAACTTTTGAAATAGGAAAAGAGCCTTTAATCACATTCTTTACCATTTGCAATCATAAAATTGTCTAATATCTTCATTTTTTCAACATACGTAGCTATTACCCTCAAAAACTAAAACTTTTGAAATAGGAAAAGAGCCTTTAATCTTATTCTTTACCATGTGCAATCATAAAATAGTCTAATATCTTCATTTTTTCAACATACGTAGTTATTACCCTCGAAAACTAAAACTTTTGAAATAGGAAAAGAGCCTTTAATCACATTCTTTACCATGTGCAATCATAAAATAGTCTAATATCTTAATTTTTTCAACATACGTAGCTATTACCCTCGAAAACTAAAACTTTTGAAATAGGAAAAGAGCCTTTAATCACATTCTTTACCATGTGCAATCATAAAATAGTCTAATATCTTCATTTTTTCCACAGACAAAGCTATTACCCTCGAAAACTAAAACTTTTGAAATAGGAAAAGAGCCTTTAATCAAATTCTTTA
>NW_027064742.1:0-24709 GCF_032884065.1 Artemia franciscana
GAGCCTTTAATCACATTCTTTACCATTTGCAATCATAAAATAGTCTAATATCTTCATTTTTTCAATATATGTAGCTATTACCCTCGAAAAATAATACTTTTTGACATAGGAAAAGAGCCTTTAATCACATTCCTTACCATGTGCAATAATAAAATAGTCTAATATCTTCTCTTTTTCAACATACGTAGCTATTACCCTCGAAAACGAAAACTTTTGACATAGGAAAAGAGCATTTAATCACATTCTTTACCATTTACAATCATAAAATAGTCTAATATCTTCATTTTTTCAACATTTGTAGCTATTACCCTCGAAAACTAAAACTTTTGAAATAGGAAAAGAGCCTTAAATCACATTCTTTACCATGTGCAGTCATAAAATTGTCTAATATCTTCATTTTTTCCACAGACCATAGCCTTCAAATAGACTTTTTTTCGAGAGTAGTAGCTACGTATGTTGTAAAAATGAAGATATTAGACTATTTTATGATTGCAAATGGTAAAGAATGTGATTAAAGGCTCTTTTCCTATTTCAAAAGTATTAGTTTTCGAGGGTAATAGCTACGTATGTTGATTGCACATTACTATTACCATTTGCAGTCATAAAATAGTCTAATGTCTTCATTTTTTCAACATACGTAGCTATTACCCTCGAAAACTTAAACTTTTGACATAGGAAAAGAGCCTTTAATCACATTCTTTACCATGTGCAATCATAAAATTGTCTAATATCTTCATTTTTTCCACAGACATAGCTATTAGCCTCGAAAACTAAAACTTTTGAAATAGGAAAAGAGCCTTTAATCACATTCTTTACCATTTGCAATAATAAAATAGTCTAATATCTTCATTTTTTCCACAGACAAAGCTATTACCCTCGAAAACTAAAACTTTTGACATAGGAAAAGAGCCTTTAATCACATTATTTACCATGTGCAATCATAAAATAGTCTAATATCTTCTCTTTTTCAACATACGTAGCTATTACGCTCGAAAACGAAAACTTTTAACATAGGAAAAGAGCCTTTAATCACATTCTTTACCATTTGCAATCATAAAATAGTCTAATATCTTCATTTTTTCAACATACGTAGCTATTACCCTCGAAAACTAAAACTTTTGAAATAGGAAAAGAGCCTTTAATCACATTCTTTACCATTTGCAATCATAAAAAAGTCTAATATCTTATTTTTTCAACATACGTAGCTAATACCCTCGAAAACTAAAACTTTTGACATAGGAAAAGAGCCTTTAATCACATTCTTTACCATGTGCAATCATAAAATAGTCTAATATCTTCATTTTTTCAACATACGTAGCTATTACCCTCGAAAACCAAAACTTTTGACATAGGAAAAGAGCCTTTAATCACATTCTTTACCATTTACAATCATTTTTTCCACAGACAAAGCTATTACCCTCGAAAACTAAAACTTTTGAAATAGGAAAAGAGCCTTTAATCACATTCTTTACCATTTGCAATCATAAAATAGTCTAATATCTTCATTTTTTCAACATACGTAGCTATTACCCTCGAAAAATAAAACTTTTGAAATAGGAAAAGAGCCTTTAATCACATTCTTTACCATGCGCAATCATAAAATAGTCTAATATCTTCATTTTTTCCACAGACGTAGCTATTACCCCCGAAAACTAAATCTTTTGAAATACGAAAAGGATTTAATCACATTCTTTACCATGCGCAATCATAAAATAGTCTAATATCTTCATTTTTTCCACAGACGTAGCTATTACCCCCAAAAACTAAAACTTTTGAAATAGGAAAAGGATTTAATCACATTCTTTACCATGCGCAATCATAAAATAGTCTAATATCTTCATTTTTTCAACATACGTAGCTCTTACCCCCGAAAAGTAAAACAATTGACGTAGGAAAAGTGCCTTTAATCACATTCTTTACCATGCGCAATCATAAAATAGTCTAATATCGTCATTTTTTCAACATACGTAGCTATTACCCTCGAAAACTAAAACTTTTGAAATAGGAAAAGAGCCTTTAATCACATTCTTTACCATGTGCAATCATAAAATAGTCTAAAATCTTCTTTTTTTCCACAGACGTTGCTATTATCCCCGAAAACTAAAACTTTTGAAATAGGAAAAGAGTCTTTAATCACATTCCTTACCATGTGCAATCATAAAATAGTTCAATATCTTCTTTTTTTCCACAAACATAGCTATTACCCCCAAAAACTAAAACTTTTGAAATAGGAAAAGTGCCTTTAATCACATTCTTTACCATGTGCAATCATAAAGTAGTCTAATATCTTGATTTTTTCTACAGACGTAGCTATTACCCCTGAAAACTGAAACTTTTGAAATAGGAAAAGAGCCTTAAATCACATTCTTTACCATGTGCAATCATAAAATAGTCTAATATCTTCATTTTTTCAACATACGTAGCTATTACCCTCGAAAACTAAAACTTTTGACATAGGAAAAAAGCCTTTAATCACATTCTTTACCATTTGCAATCATAAAATAGTCTATTATCTTCATTTTTTCAACATATGCAGCTATTACCCTCGAAAACTAATACTTTTGACATAGGAAAAGAGCCTTTAGTCACATTCCTTACCATGTGCAATAATAAAATAGTCTAATATCTTCTTTTTTTCAACATACGTAGCTATTACCCTCGAAAACTAAAACTTTTGAAATAGGAAAAGAGCCTTTAATCACATTCTTTACCATTTGCAATCATAAAATAGTCTAATATCTTCATTTTTTCAACCTACGTAGCTATTACCCTCAAAAACTAAAACTTTTGAAATAGGAAAAGACCCTTTAATCACATTCTTTACCATGTGCAATCATAAAATAGTCTAATATCTTCATTTTTTTCAACATACGTAGCTATTACCCTCGAAAACTAAAACTTTTGAAATAGGAAAAGAGCCTTTAATCACATTCTTTACCATGTGCAATCATAAAATAGTCTAATATCTTCATTTTTTCCACAGACATAGCTATTACCCTCGAAAACTAAAACTTTTGAAATAGGAAAAGAGCCTTTAATCATATTCTTTACCATTTGCAATCATAAAATAGTCTAATATCTTCATTTTTTCCACAGACATAGCTATTACCCTCGAAAACTAAAACTTTTGACATAGGAAAAGAGCCTTTAAGCACATTCTTTACCATGTGCAATCATAAAATAGTCTAATATCTTCATTTTTCCAACATACGTAGCTATTACCGTCGAAAACTAAAACTTTCGAAATAGGAAAAGAGCCTTTAATCACATTCTTTACCATTTGCAATCATAAAATAGTCTAATATCTTCATTTTTTCCACAGACAAAGCTCTTACCCCCGAAAACTAAAACTTTTGAAATAGGAAAAGAGCCTTTAATCACATTCTTTACCATTTGCAATCATAAAATAGTCTAATATCTTCATTTTTTCCACAGACATAGCTATTACCCTCGAAAACTAAAACTTTTGACATAGAAAAGGAGCCTTTAAGCACATTCTTTACCATGTGCAATCATAAAATAGTCTAATATCTTCATTTTTCCAACATACGTAGCTATTACCCTCGAAAACTAAAACTTTTGAAATAGGAAAAGAGCCTTTAATCACATTCTTTACCATTTGCAATCATAAAATAGTCTATTATCTTCATTTTTTCAACATACGTAGCTATTACCCTCGAAAACTAAAACTTTTGACATAGGAAAAGAGCCTTTAATCACATTCTTTACCATTTACAATCATAAAATAGTCTAATATCTTCATTTTTTCAACATACGTAGCTATTACCCTCGAAAACTAAAACTTTTGAAATAGGAAAAGAGCCTTTAATCAAATTCTTTACCATGTGCAAACATAAAATAGTCTAATATCTTCATTTTTTCAACATACGTAGCTATTACCCTCGAAAACTAAAACTTTTGACATAGGAAAATAGCCTTTAATCACATTCTTTACCATTTGCAATCATAAACTAGTCTAATATCTTCTTTTTTTCAACATACGTAGCTATTACCCTCGAAAACTAAAACTTTTGACATAGGAAAAGAGCCTTTAATCACATTCTTTACCATTTGCAATCATAAAATTGTCTAATATCTTCATTTTTTCAAAATACGTAGCTATTACCCTCGAAAACTAAAACTTTTGAAATAGGAAAAGAGCCTTTAATCACATTCTTTACCATTTGCAATCATAAAATAGTCTAATATCTTCATTTTTTCAACATACGTAGCTATTACCCTCGAAAACTAAAACTTTTGACATAGGAAAAGAGCCTTTAATCACATTCTTTACCATTTACAATAAATAAAATAGTCTAATATCTTCATTTTTTCAACATACGTAGCTATTACCCTCAAAAAACTAAAACTTTTGAAATAGGAAAAGAGCCTTTAATCACATTCTTTACCATGTGCAAACATAAAATAGTCTAATATCTTCATTTTTTTCAACATACGTAGCTATTAACCTCGAAAACTAAAACTTTTGACATAGGAAATTAGCCTTTAATCACATTCTTTACCATTTGCAATCATAAAATTGTCTAATATCTTCATTTTTTTCAACATACGTAGCTATTACCCTCGAAAACTAAAACTTTTGACATAGGAAAAGAGCCTTTAATCACATTCTTTACCATTTGCAATCATAAAATTGTCTAATATCTTCATTTTTTCAAAATACGTAGCTATTACCCTCGAAAACTAAAACTTTTGACATAGGAAAAGAGCCTTCAATCAAATTCTTTACCATTTGCAATCATAAAATAGTCTAATATCTTCATTTTTTCCACAGACATAGCTATTACCCTCGAAAACTAAAACTTTTGAAATAGGAAAAGAGCCTTTAATCACATTCTTTACTATGTGCAATCATAAAATAGTCTAATATCTTCATTTTTTCAACATACGTAGCTATTACCCTCGAAAACTAAAACTTTTGACATAGGAAAAGAGCCTTTAATCACATTCCTTACCATTTGCAATCATAAAATAGTCTAATATCTTCATTTTTTCAACATACGTAGCTATTACCCTCGAAAACTAAAACTTTTGAAATAGGAAAAGAGCCTTTAATCACATTCTTTACCATTTGCAATCATAAAATAGTCTAATATCTTATTTTTTCAACATACGTAGCTATTACCCTCGAAAACTAAAACTTTTGACATAGGAAAAGAGCCTTTAATCACATTCTTTACCATGTGCAATCATAAAATAGTCTAATATCTTCATTTTTTCAACATACGTAGCTATTACCCTCGAAAACTAAAACTTTTGACATAGGAAAAGAGCCTTTAATCACATTCTTTACCATTTGCAATCATTTTTTCCACAGACAAAGCTATTACCCTCGAAAACTAAAACTTTTGAAATAGGAAAAGAGCCTTTAATCACATTATTTACCATTTGCAATCATAAAATAGTCTAATATCTTCATTTTTTTCAACATACGTAGCTATTACTCTCGAAAACTAAAACTTTTGACATAGGAAAAGAGCCTTTAATCACATTCTTTACCATTTGCAATCATAAAATAGTCTAATATCTTCATTTTTTCAACATTCGTAGCTATTACCCTCGAAAAGTAAAACTTTTGAAATAGGAAAAGAGCCTTTATTCACATTCTTTACCATGTACAATCATAAAATAGTCTAATATCTTCATTTTTTCAACATACGTAGCTATAACCCTCAAAAACTAAAACTTCTGACATAGGAAAAGAGCCTTTAATCACATTCTTTACCATCTGCAATCATAAAATAGTCTAATATCTTCATTTTTTCAACTTACCTAGCTATTACCCTCGAAAACTAAAACTTTTGAAATAGGAAAAGAACTTTTAATCACATTCTTTACCATTTGCATTCATAAAATAGTCTAATATCTTCATTTTTTCCAAGGACATAGCTATTACCCTCAAAAACTAAAACTTTTGACATAGGAAAAGAGCCTTTAATCACATTCTTTACCATCTGCAATCATAAAATAGTCTAATATCTTCCTTTTTTTCAACATACGTAGCTATTACCCTCGAAAACTAAAACTTTTGACATAGGAAAAGAGCCTTTAATCACATTCTTTACCATTTACAATCATAAAATAGTCTAATATCTTCATTTTTTCAACATACGTAGCTATTACCCTCGAAAACTAAAACTTTTGAAATAGGAAAAGAGCCTTTAATCAAATTCTTTACCATTTGCAATCATAAACTAGTCTAATATCTTCTTTTTTTCAACATACTTAGCTATTACTCTCGAAAACTAAAACTTTTGACATAGGAAAAGAGCCTTTAATCACATTCTTTACCATTTGCAATCATAAAATTGTCTAATATCTTCATTTTTTCAAAATACGTAGCTATTACCCTCGAAAACTAAAACTTTTGAAATAGGAAAAGAGCCTTTAATCACATTCTTTACCATTTGCAATCATAAAATAGTCTAATATCTTCATTTTTTCAACATACGTAGCTATTACCCTCGAAAACTAAAACTTTTGACATAGGAAAAGAGCCTTTAATCAAATTCTTTACCATGTGCAAACATAAAATAGTCTAATATCTTCATTTTTTTAACATACGTAGCTATTACCCTCGAAAACTAAAACTTTTGACATAGGAAAATAGCCTTTAATCACATTCTTTACCATTTGCAATCATAAACTAGTCTAATATCTTCTTTTTTTCAACATACGTAGCTATTACCCTCGAAAACTAAAACTTTTGACATAGGAAAAGAGCCCTTTAATCACTTTCTTTACCATTTGCAATCATAAAATTGTCTAATATCTTCATTTTTTCAAAATACGTAGCTATTACCCTCGAAAACTAAAACTTTTGAAATAGGAAAAGAGCCTTTAATCACATTCTTTACCATTTGCAATCATAAAATAGTCTAATATCTTCATTTTTTCAACATACGTAGCTATTACCCTCGAAAACTAAAACTTTTGACATAGGAAAAGAGCCTTTAATCACATTCTTTACCATTTACAATCATAAAATAGTCTAATATCTTCATTTTTTCAACATACGTAGCTATTACCCTCAAAAACTAAAACTTTTGAAATAGGAAAAGAGCCTTTAATCACATTCTTTACCATGTGCAAACATAAAATAGTCTAATATCTTCATTTTTTCAACATACGTAGCTATTAATCTCGAAAACTAAAACTTTTGACATAGGAAATTAGCCTTTAATCACATTCTTTACCATTTGCAATCATAAAATTGTCTAATATCTTCATTTTTTTCAACATACGTAGCTATTACCCTCGAAAACTAAAACTTTTGACATAGGAAAAGAGCCTTTAATCATATTCTTTACCATTTGCAATCATAAAATTGTCTAATATCTTCATTTTTTTCAAAATACGTAGCTATTACCCTCGAAAACTAAAACTTTTGACATAGGAAAAGAGCCTTCAATCAAATTCTTTACCATTTGCAATCATAAAATAGTCTAATATCTTCATTTTTTCCACAGACATAGCTATTACCCTCGAAAACTAAAACTTTTGACATAGGAAAAGAGCCTTTAATCACATTCCTTACCATTTGCAATCATAAAATAGTCTAATATCTTCATTTTTTCAACATACGTAGCTATTACCCTCGAAAACTAAAACTTTTGAAATAGGAAAAGAGCCTTTAATCACATTCTTTACCATTTGCAATCATAAAATAGTCTAATATCTTATTTTTTCAACATACGTAGCTATTACCCTCGAAAACTAAAACTTTTGACATAGGAAAAGAGCCTTTAATCACATTCTTTACCATGTGCAATCATAAAATAGTCTAATATCTTCATTTTTTCAACATACGTAGCTATTAACCTCGAAAACTAAAACTTTTGACATAGGAAAAGAGCCTTTAATCACATTCTTTACCATTTGCAATCATTTTTTCCACAGACAAAGCTATTACCCTCGAAAACTAAAACTTTTGAAATAGGAAAAGAGCCTTTAATCACATTATTTACCATTTGCAATCATAAAATAGTCTAATATCTTCATTTTTTTCAACATACGTAGCTATTACCCTCGAAAACTAAAACTTTTGACATAGGAAAAGAGCCTTTAATCACATTCTTTACCATTTGCAATCATAAAATAGTCTAATATCTTCATTTTTTCAACATTCGTAGCTATTACCCTCGAAAAGTAAAACTTTTGAAATAGGAAAAGAGCCTTTATTCACATTCTTTACCATGTACAATCATAAAATAGTCTAATATCTTCATTTTTTCAACATACGTAGCTATAACCCTCAAAAACTAAAACTTTTGACATAGGAAAAGAGCCTTTAATCACATTCTTTACCATCTGCAATCATAAAATAGTCTAATATCTTCATTTTTTCAACTTACCTAGCTATTACCCTCGAAAACTAAAACTTTTGAAATAGGAAAAGAACTTTTAATCACATTCTTTACCATTTGCATTCATAAAATAGTCTAATATCTTCATTTTTTCCACGGACATAGCTATTACCCTCAAAAACTAAAACTTTTGACATAGGAAAAGAGCCTTTAATCACATTCTTTACCATCTGCAATCATAAAATAGTCTAATATCTTCATTTTTTCAACATACGTAGCTATTACCCTCGAAAACTAAAACTTTCGAAATAGGAAAAGAGCCTTCAATCAAATTCTTTACCATTTGCATTCATAAAATAGTCTAATATCTTCATTTTTTCCACGGACATAGCTATTACCCTCGAAAACTAAAACTTTTGAAATAGGAAAAGAGCCTTTAATCACATTCTTTACAATTTGCAATCATAAAATGTCTAATATCTTCATTTTTTCAACATACGTATCTATTACCCTCGAAAACCAAAATTTTTGAAATAGGAAAAGAGCCTTTAATCACATTCTTTACCATGTGCAATCATAAAATAGTCTAATATCTTATTTTTTCAACATACGTAGCTATTACCCTCGAAAACTAAAACTTTTGACATAGGAAAAGAGCCTTTAATCAAATTCTTTACCATGTGTAATCATAAAATAGTCTAATATCTTCATTTTTTCAACATACGTAGCTATTACCCTCGAAAACTAAAACTTTTGACATAGGAAAAGAGCCTTTAATCACATTCTTTACCATTTGCAATCATAAAATAGTCTAATATCTTCATTTTTTCAACATACGTAGCTATTACCCTCGAAAACTAAAACTTTTGAAATAGGAAAAGAGCCTTTAATCACATTCTTTACCATTTGCAATCATAAAATAGTCTAATATCTTATTTTTTTCAACATACGTAGCTATTACCCTCGAAAACTAAAACTTTTGAAATAGGAAAAGAGCCTTTAATCACATTCTTTACCATTTGCAATCATAAAATAGTCTAATATCTTCATTTTTTCAACATACGTAGCTATTACCCTCGAAAACTAAAACTTTTGACATAGGAAAAGAGCCTTTAATCACATTCTTTACCATTTGCAATCATAAGATAGTCTAATATCTTCATTTTTTCAACATTCGTAGCTATTACCCTCAAAAAGTAAAACTTTTGAAATAGGAAAAGAGCCTTTAATCACATTCTTTACCATGTGCGATCATAAAATAGTCTAATATCTTCATTTTTTCAACATACGTAGCTATTACCCTCGAAAACTAAAACTTTTGACATAGGAAAAGAGCCTTTAATCACATTGCAATCACCATTTGCAATCATAAAATAGTCTAATATCTTCATTTTTTCAACATACGTAGCTATTACCCTCGAAAACTAAAACTTTTGAAATTGGAAAAGAGCCTTTAATCACATTCTTTACCATGTGCAATCATAAAATTGTCTAATATCTTCATTTTTTCCACAGACAAAGCTCTTACCCCCGAAAACTAAAACTTTTGAAATAGGAAAAGAGCCTTTAATCACATTCTTTACCATTTGCAATCATAAAATAGTCTAATATCTTCATTTTTTCCACAGACAAAGCTATTACCCTCGAAAACTAAAACTTTTGAAATAGGAAAAGAGCCTTTAAGCACATTCTTTACCATGTGCAATCATAAAATAGTCTAATATCTTCATTTTTCCAACATATGTAGCTATTACCCTCGAAAACTAAAACTTTTGAAATAGGAAAAGAGCCTTTAATCACATTCTTTACCATTTGCAATCATAAAATAGTCTAATATCTTCATTTTTTCAACATACGTAGCTATTACCCTCGAAAACTAAAACTTTTGACATAGGAAAAGAGCCTTTAATCACATTCTTTACCATTTACAATCATAAAATAGTCTAATATCTTCATTTTTTCAATATACGTAGCTATTACCCTCGAAAACTAAAACTTTTGAAATAGGAAAAGAGTCTTTAATCACATTCTTTACCATGTGCAAACATAAAATAGTCTAATATCTTCATTTTTTCAACATACGTAGCTATTACCCTCGAAAACTAAAACTTTTGACATAGGAAAAGAGCCTTTAATCACATTCTTTACCATTTGCAATCATAAAATAGTCTAATATTTTCATTTTTTTCAACATACTTATCTATTACCCTCGAAAACTAAAACTTTTGACATAGGAAAAGAGCCTTTAATCACATTCTTTACCATGTGCAAACATAAAATAGTCTAATATCTTCATTTTTTCCACATACGTAGCTATTACCCTCGAAAACTAAAACTTTTGACACAGGAAAATAGCCTTTAATCACATTCTTTACCATTTGCAATCATAAACTAGTCTAAAATCTTCATTTTTTCAACATAGGTAGCTATTACCCTCGAAAACTAAAACTTTTGACATAGGAAAAGAGCCTTTAATCACATTCTTTACCATTTGCAATCATAAAATTGTCTAATATCTTCATTTTTTCAAAATACGTAACTATTACCCTCGAAAACTAAAACTTTTGACATAGGAAAAGAGCCTTCAATCAAATTCTTTACCATTGGCATTCATAAAATAGTCTAATATCTTCATTTTTTCCACGGACATAGCTATTACCCTCGAAAACTAAAACTTTTGAACTAGGAAAAGAGCCTTTAATCACATTCTTTACCATCTGCAATCATAAAATAGTCTAATATCTTCATTTTTCAACATACGTAGCTATTACCCTCGAAAACTAAAACTTTTGAAATAGGAAAAGAGCCTTTAATCAAATTCTTTACCATTTGCAAACATAAAATAGTCTAATATCTTCATTTTTTCAAAATACGTAGCTATTACCCTCGAAAACTAAAACTTTTGACATAGGAAAATAGCCTTTAATCACATTCTTTACCATTTGCAATCATAAACTAGTCTAATATCTTCTTTTTTTCAACATACGTAGCTATTACCCTCGAAAACTAAAACTTTTGACATAGGAAAAGAGCCTTTAATCACATTCTTTACCATCTGCAATCATAAAATAGTCTAATATCTTCATTTTTTCAACATACGTAGCTATTACCCTCGAAAACTAAAACTTTCGAAATAGGAAAAGAGCCTTCAATCAAATTCTTTACCATTTGCATTCATAAAATAGTCTAATATCTTCATTTTTTCCACGGACATAGCTATTACCCTCGAAAACTAAAACTTTTGAAATAGGAAAAGAGCCTTTAATCACATTCTTTACCATTTGCAATCATAAAATAGTCTAATATCTTATTTTTTCAACATACGTAGCTATTACCTTCGAAAACTAAAACTTTTGACAAAGGAAAAAGAGCCTTTAATCACATTCTTTACCATGTGCAATCATAAAATAGTCTAATATCTTCATTTTTTCAACATACGTAGCTATTACCCTCGAAAACTAAAACTTTTGACATAGGAAAAGAGCCTTTAATCACATTCTTTACCATTTGCAATCATTTTTTCCACAGACAAAGCTATTACCCTCGAAAACTAAAACTTTTGAAATAGGAAAAGAGCCTTTAATCACATTATTTACCATTTGCAATCATAAAATAGTCTAATATCTTCATTTTTTCAACATACGTAGCTATTACCCTCGAAAACTAAAACTTTTGACATAGGAAAAGAGCCTTTAATCACATTCTTTACCATTTGCAATCATAAAATAGTCTAATATCTTCATTTTTTCAACATTCGTAGCTATTACCCTCGAAAAGTAAAACTTTTGAAATAGGAAAAGAGCCTTTATTCACATTCTTTACCATGTACAATCATAAAATAGTCTAATATCTTCATTTTTTCAACATACGTAGCTATAACCCTCAAAAACTAAAACTTTTGAACTAGGAAAAGAGCCTTTAATCACATTCTTTACCATCTGCAATCATAAAATAGTCTAATATCTTCATTTTTTCAACTTACCTAGCTATTACCCTCGAAAACTAAAATTTTTGAAATAGGAAAAGAGCTTTTAATCACATTCTTTACCATTTGCATTCATAAAATAGTCTAATATCTTCATTTTTTCCACGGATATAGCTATTACCCTCAAAAACTAAAACTTTTGACATAGGAAAAGAGCCTTTAATCACATTCTTTACCATCTGCAATCATAAAATGGTCTAATATCTTCATTTTTTCAACATACGTAGCTATTACCCTCGAAAACTAAAACTTTCGAAATAGGAAAAGAGCCTTCCATCAAATTCTTTACCATTTGCATTCATAAAACAGTCTAATATCTTCATTTTTTCCACGGACATAGCTATTACCCTCGAAAACTAAAACTTTTGAACTAGGAAAAGAGCCTTTAATCACATTCTTTACCATTTGCAATCATAAAATAGTCTAATATCTTCATTTTTTCAACATACGTAGCTATTACCCTCGAGAACTAAAACTTTTGAAATAGGAAAAGACCCTTTAATCACATTCTTTACCTTTTGCAATCATAAAATAGTCTAATATCTTCATTTTTTCAACATACTTAGCTATTACCCTCGAAAACTAAAACTTTTGAAACAGGAAAAGAGCCTTTAATCACATTCTTTACCATGTGCAATCATAAAATAGTCTAATATCTTCATTTTTTCAACATACGTAGCTATTACCCTCGAAAACTAATAATTTTGACATAGGAAAAGAGCATTTAATCACATTCCTTACCATGTGCAATAATAAAATAGTCTAATATCTTCTTTTTTTCAACATACGTAGCTATTACCCTCGAAAACTAAAACTTTTGAAATAGTAAAAGAGCCTTTAATCACATTCTTTACAATTTGCAATCATAAAATGTCTAATATCTTCATTTTTTCAACATACGTAGCTATTACCCTCGAAAACTAAAACTTTTGAAATAGGAAAAGAGCCTTTAATCACATTCTTTACCATTTGCAATCATAAAATAGTCTAATATCTTATTTTTTCAACATACGTAGCTATTACCCTCGAAAACTAAAACTTTTGACATAGGAAAAGAGGCTTTAATCAAATTCTTTACCATGTGTAATCATAAAATAGTCTAATATCTTCATTTTTTCAACATACGTAGCTATTACCCTCGAAAACTAAAACTTTTGAAATAGGAAAAGAGCCTTTAATCACATTCTTTACCATGTGCAATCATAAAATAGTCTAATATCTTCATTTTTTTCAACATACGTAGCTATTACCCTCGAAAACTAATAATTTTGACATAGGAAAAGAGCATTTAATCACATTCCTTACCATGTGCAATAATAAAATAGTCTAATATCTTCTTTTTTTCAACATACGTAGCTATTACCCTCGAAAACTAAAACTTTTGAAATAGTAAAAGAGCCTTTAATCACATTCTTTACAATTTGCAATCATAAAATGTCTAATATCTTCATTTTTTCAACATACGTAGCTATTACCCTCGAAAACTAAAACTTTTGAAATAGGAAAAGAGCCTTTAATCACATTCTTTACCATGTGCAATCATAAAATAGTCTAATATCTTATTTTTTCAACATACGTAGCTATTACCCTCGAAAACTAAAACTTTTGACATAGGAAAAGAGCCTTTAATCAAATTCTTTACCATGTGTAATCATAAAATAGTCTAATATCTTCATTTTTTCAACATACGTAGCTATTACCCTCGAAAACTAAAACTTTTGAAATAGGAAAAGAGCCTTTAATCACATTCTTTACCATTTGCAATCATAAAATAGTCTAATATCTTATTTTTTCAACATACGTAGCTATTACCCTCGAAAACTAAAACTTTTGAAATAGGAAAAGAGCCTTTAATCACATTCTTTACCATTTGCAATCATAAAATAGTCTAATATCTTCATTTTTTCAACATACGTAGCTATTACCCTCGAAAACTAAAACTTTTGACATAGGAAAAGAGCCTTTAATCACATTCTTTACCATTTGCAATCATAAGATAGTCTAATATCTTCATTTTTTCAACATTCGTAGCTATTACCCTCGAAAAGTAAAACTTTTGAAATAGGAAAAGAGCCTTTAATCACCTTCTTTACCATGTGCAATCATAAAATAGTCTAATATCTTCATTTTTTCAACATACGTAGCTATTACCCTCGAAAACTAAAGCTTTTGACATAGGAAAAGAGCCTTTAATCACATTGCAATCACCATTTGCAATCATAAAATAGTCTAATATCTTCATTTTTTTAACATACGTAGCTATTACCCTCGAAAACTAAAACTTTTGAAATAGGAAAAGAGCCTTTAATCACATTCTTTACCATGTGCAATCATAAAATTGTCTAATATCTTCATTTTTTCCACAGACAAAGCTCTTACCCCCGAAAACTAAAACTTTTGAAATAGGAAAAGAGCCTTTAATCACATTCTTTACCATTTGCAATCATAAAATAGCCTAATATCTTCATTTTTTCCACAGACAAAGCTATTACCCTCGAAAACTAAAACTTTTGAAATAGGAAAAGAGCCTTTAAGCACATTCTTTACCATGTGCAATCATAAAATAGTCTAATATCTTCATTTTTCCAACATACGTAGCTATTACCCTCGAAAACTAAAACTTTTGAAATAGGAAAAGAGCCTTTAATCAAATTCTTTACCATTTGCAATCATAAGATAGTCTAATATCTTCATTTTTTCAACATTCGTAGCTATTACCCTCGAAAAGTAAAACTTTTGAAATAGGAAAAGAGCCTTTAATCACCTTCTTTACCATGTGCAATCATAAAATAGTCTAATATCTTCATTTTTTCAACATACGTAGCTATTACCCTCGAAAACTAAAACTTTTGACATAGGAAAAGAGCCTTTAATCACATTGCAATCACCATTTGCAATCATAAAATAGTCTAATATCTTCATTTTTTTAACATACGTAGCTATTACCCTCGAAAACTAAAACTTTTGAAATAGGAAAAGAGCCTTTAATCACATTCTTTACCATGTGCAATCATAAAATTGTCTAATATCTTCATTTTTTCCACAGACAAAGCTCTTACCCCCGAAAACTAAAACTTTTGAAATAGGAAAAGAGCCTTTAATCACATTCTTTACCATTTGCAATCATAAAATAGTCTAATATCTTCATTTTTTCCACAGACAAAGCTATTACCCTCGAAAACTAAAACTTTTGAAATAGGAAAAGAGCCTTTAAGCACATTCTTTACCATGTGCAATCATAAAATAGTCTAATATCTTCATTTTTCCAACATACGTAGCTATTACCCTCGAAAACTAAAACTTTTGAAATAGGAAAAGAGCCTTTAATCACATTCTTTACCATTTGCAATCATAAAATAGTCTAATATCTTCATTTTTTCAACATACGTAGCTATTACCCTCGAAAACTAAAACTTTTGACATAGGAAAAGAGCCTTTAATCACATTCTTTACCATTTACAATCATAAAATAGTCTAATATCTTCATTTTTTTCAACATACGTAGCTATTACCCTCGAAAACTAAAACTTTTGAAATAGGAAAAGAGCCTTTAATCACATTCTTTACCATGTGCAAGCATAAAATAGTCTAATATCTTCATTTTTTCAACATACGTAGCTATTACCCTCGAAAACTAAAACTTTTGACATAGGAAAAGAGCCTTTAATCACATTCCTTACCATTTGCAATCATAAAATAGTCTAATATCTTCATTTTTTTCAACATACTTATCTATTACCCTCGAAAACTAAAACTTTTGACATAGGAAAAGAGCCTTTAATCACATTCTTTACCATGTGCAAACATAAAATAGTCTAATATCTTCATTTTTTCAACATACGTAGCTATTACCCTCGAAAACTAAAACTTTTGACACAGGAAAATAGCCTTTAATCACATTCTTTACCATTTGCAATCATAAACTAGTCTAATATCTTCATTTTTTCAACATAGGTAGCTATTACCCTCGAAAACTAAAACTTTTGACATAGGAAAAGAGCCTTTAATCACATTCTTTACCATTTGCAATCATAAAATTGTCTAATATCTTCATTTTTTTCAAAATACGTAGCTATTACCCTCGAAAACTAAAACTTTTGACATAGGAAAAGAGCCTTCAATCAAATTCTTTACCATTTGCATTCATAAAATAGTCTATTATCTTCATTTTTTCCACGGACATAGCTATTACCCTCGAAAACTAAAACTTTTGAAATAGGAAAAGAGCCTTTAATCACATTCTTTACCATTTGCAATCATAAAATAGTCTAATATCTTATTTTTTCAACATACGTAGCTATTACCCTCAAAAACTAAAACTTTTGAAATAGGAAAAGAGCCTTTAATCACATTCTTTACCATTTGCAACCATAAAATAGTCTAATATCTTCATTTTTTCAACATACGTAGCTATTACCCTCGAGAACTAAAACTTTTGAAATAGGAAAAGACCCTTTAATCACATTTTTTACCTTTTGCAATCATAAAATAGTCTAATATCTTCATTTTTTCAACATACTTAGCTATTACCCTCAAAAACTAAAACTTTTGAAACAGGAAAAGAGCCTTTAATCACATTCTTTACCATGTGCAATCATAAAATAGTCTAATATCTTCATTTTTTCAACATACGTAGCTATTACCCTCGAAAACTAATACTTTTGACATAGGAAAAGAGCCTTTAATCACATTCCTTACCATGTACAATAATAAAATAGTCTAATATCTTCTTTTTTTCAACATACGTAGCTATTACCCTCGAAAACTAAAACTTTTGAAATAGGAAAAGAGCCTTTAATCACATTCTTTACAATTTGCAATCATAAAATGTCTAATATCTTCATTTTTTCAACATACGTAGCTATTACCCTCGAAAACTAAAACTTTTGAAATAGGAAAAGAGCCTTTAATCACATTCTTTACCATGTGCAATCATAAAATAGTCTAATATCTTATTTTTTCAACATACGTAGCTATTACCCTCGAAAACTAAAACTTTTGACATAGGAAAAGAGCCTTTAATCAAATTCTTTACCATGTGTAATCATAAAATAGTCTAATATCTTCATTTTTTCAACATACGTAGCTATTACCCTCGAAAACTAAAACTTTTGACATAGGAAAAGAGCCTTTAATCACATTCCTTACCATTTGCAATCATAAAATAGTCTAATATCTTCATTTTTTCAACATACGTAGCTATTACCCTCGAAAACTAAAACTTTTGAAATAGGAAAAGAGCCTTTAATCACATTCTTTACCATTTGCAATCATAAAATAGTCTAATATCTTATTTTTTCAACATACGTAGCTATTACCCTCAAAAACTAAAACTTTTGAAATAGGAAAAGAGCTTTTAATCACATTCTTTACCATTTGCAATCATAAAATAGTCTAATATCTTCATTTTTTCTACATACGTAGCTATTACCCTCGAAAACTAAAACTTTTGACATAGGAAAAGAGCCTTTAATCACATTCTTTACCATTTGCAATCATAAGATAGTCTAATATCTTCATTTTTTCAACATTCGTAGCTATTACCCTCGAAAAGTAAAACTTTTGAAATAGGAAAAGAGCCTTAATCACATTCTTTACCATGTGCAATCATAAAATAGTCTAATATCTTCATTTTTTCAACATACGTAGCTATTACCCTCGAAAACTAAAACTTTTGACATAGGAAAAGAGCCTTTAATCACATTGCAATCACCAGTTGCAATCATAAAATAGTCTAATAGCTTCATTTTTTCAACATACGTAGCTATTACCCTCGAAAACTAAAACTTTTGAAATAGGAAAAGAGCCTTTAATCACATTCTTTACCATGTGCAATCATAAAATTGTCTAATATCTTCATTTTTTCCACAGACAAAGCTCTTACCCCCGAAAACTAAAACTTTTGAAATAGGAAAAGAGCCTTTAATCACATTCTTTACCATTTGCAATCATAAAATAGTCTAATATCTTCATTTTTTCCACAGACAAAGCTATTACCCCTCGAAAACTAAAACTTTTGAAATAGGAAAAGAGCCTTTAAGCACATTCTTTACCATGTGCAATCATAAAATAGTCTAATATCTTCATTTTTCCAACATACGTAGCTATTACCTTCGAAAACTAAAACGTTTGAAATAGGAAAAGAGCCTTTAATCACATTCTTTACCATTTGAAATCATAAAATAGTCTAATATCTTCATTTTTTCAACATACGTAGCTATTACCCTCGAAAACTAATACTTTTGACATAGGAAAAGAGCCTTTAATCACATTCTTTACCATTTACAATCATAAAATAGTCTAATATCTTCATTTTTTCAACATACGTAGCTATTACCCTTGAAAACTAAAACTTTTGAAATAGGAAAAGAGCCTTTAATCACATTCTTTACCATGTGCAAACATAAAATAGTCTAATATCTTCATTTTTTCAACATAGGTAGCTATTACCCTTGAAAACTAAAACTTTTGACATAGGAAATTAGCCTTTAATCACATTTTTTACCATTTGCAATCATAAAATAGTCATCTTCATTTTTTTCAAAATACGTAGCTATTACCCTCGAAAACTAAAACTTTTGACATAGGAAAAGAGCCTTTAATCACATTCTTTACCATTTGCAATCATAAAATTGTCTAATATCTTCATTTTTTTTCAAAATACGTAGCTATTACCCTCGAAAACTAAAACTTTTGACATAGGAAAAGAGCCTTCAATCAAATTCTTTACCATTTGCAATCATAAAATAGTCTAATATCTTCATTTTTTCCACAGACATAGCTATTACCCTCGAAAACTAAAACTTTTGAAATAGGAAAAGAGCCTTTAATCACATTCTTTACTATGTGCAATCATAAAATAGTCTAATATCTTCATTTTTTCAACATACGTAGCTATTACCCTCGAAAACTAAAACTTTTGACATAGGAAAAGAGCCTTTAATCACATTCTTTACCATTTGCAATCATAAAATAGTCTAATATCTTCATTTTTTCAACATACGTAGCTATTACCCTCGAAAACTAAAACTTTTGAAATAGGAAAAGAGCCTTTAATCACATTCTTTACCATTTGCAATCATAAAAAAGTCTAATATCTTATTTTTTCAACATACGTAGCTATTACCCTCGAAAACTAAAACTTTTGACATAGGAAAAGAGCCTTTAATCACATTCTTTACCATGTGCAATCATAAAATAGTCTAATATCTTCATTTTTTTCAACATACGTAGCTATTACCCTCGAAAACTAAAACTTTTGACATAGGAAAAGAGCCTTTAATCACATTCTTTACCATTTGCAATCATTTTTTCCACAGACAAAGCTATTACCCTCGAAAACTAAAACTTTTGAAATAGGAAAAGAGCCTTTAATCACATTCTTTACCATTTGCAATCATAAAATAGTCTAATATCTTCATTTTTTCAACATACGTAGCTATTACCCTCGAAAACTAATACTTTTGACATAGGAAAAGAGCCTTTAATCACATTCTTTACCATTTGCAATCATAAAATAGTCTAATATCTTATTTTTTCAACATACGTAGCTATTACCCTCGAAAACTAAAATTTTGACATAGGAAAAGAGCCTTTAATCACATTCTTTACCATGTGCAATCATAAAATAGTCTAATATCTTCATTTTTTTAACATACGTAGCTATTACCCTCGAAAACTAAAACTTTTGACATAGGAAAAGAGCCTTTAATCACATTCTTTACCATTTGCAATCATTTTTTTCCACAGACAAAGCTATTACCCTCGAAAACTAAAACTTTTGAAATAGGAAAAGAGCCTTTAATCACATTCTTTACCATTTGCAATCGTAAAATAGTCTAATATCTTCATTTTTTCAACATTCGTAGCTATTACCCTCGAAAAGTAAAACTTTTGAAATAGGAAAAGAGCCTTTATTCACATTCTTTACCATGTGCAATCATAAAATAGTCTAATATCTTCATTTTTTTCAACATAAGTAGCTATTACCCTCAAAAACTAAAACTTTTGACATAGGAAAAGAGCCTTTAATCACATTCTTTACCATCTGCAATCATAAAATAGTCTAATATCTTCATTTTTTCAACTTACCTAGCTATTACCCTCGAAAACTAAGACTTTTGAAATAGGAAAAGAGCTTTTAATCACATTCTTTACCATGTGCAATCATAAAATTGTCTAATATCTTCATTTTTTCCACAGACAAAGCTCTTACCCCTGAAAACTAAACCTTTTGAAATAGGAAAAGAGCCTTTAATCACATTCTTTACCATTTGCAATCATAAAATAGTCTAATATCTTCATTTTTTCCACAGACAAAGCTATTACCCTCGAAAACTAAAACTTTTGACATAGGAAAAGAGCCTTTAAGCACATTCTTTACCATGTGCAATCATAAAATAGTCTAATATCTTCATTTTTCCAACATACGTAGCTATTACCCTCGAAAACTAAAACTTTTGAAATAGGAAAAGAGCCTTTAATCACATTCTTTACCATTTGCAATCATAAAATAGTCTAATATCTTCATTTTTTCAACATACGTAGCTATTACCCTCGAAAACTAAAACTTCTGACATAGGAAAAGAGCCTTTAATCACATTCTTTACCATTTACAATCATAAAATAGTCTAATATCTTCATTTTTTCAACATACGTAGCTATTACCCTCGAAAACTAAAACTTTTGAAATAGGAAAAGAGCCTTTAATCACATTCTTTACCATGTGCAAACATAAAATAGTCTAATATCTTCGTTTTTTCAACAAACGTAGCTATTACCCTCGAAAACTAAAACTTTTGACATAGGAAAAGAGCCTTTAATCACATTCTTTACCATTTGCAATCATAAAATAGTCAAATATCTTCAATTTTTTCAACATACTTATCTATTACCCTTGAAAACTAAAACTTTTGACATAGGAAAAGAGCCTTTAATCACATTCTTTACCATGTGCAAACATAAAATAGTCTAATATCTTCATTTTTTCAACATACGTAGCTATTACCCTCGAAAACTAAAACTTTTGACACAGGAAAATAGCCTTTAATCACATTCTTTACCATTTGCAATCATAAACTAGTCTAATATCTTCATTTTTTCAACATAGGTAGCTATTACCCTCGAAAACTAAAACTTTTGACATAGGAAAAGAGCCTTTAATCACATTCTCTACCATTTGCAATCATAAAATTGTCTAATATCTTCATTTTTTCAAAATACGTAGCTATTACCCTCGAAAACTAAAACTTTTGACATAGGAAAAGAGCCTTCAATCAAATTCTTTACCATTTGCATTCATAAAATAGTCTAATATCTTCATTTTTTCCACGGACATAGCTATTACCCTCGAAAACTAAAACTTTTGAACTAGGAAAAGAGCCTTTAATCACATTCTTTACCATTTGCAATCATAAAATAGTCTAATATCTTCATTTTTTCAACATACGTAGCTATTACCCTCGAAAACTAATACTTTGGACATAGGAAAAGAGCCTTTAATCACATTCCTTACCATGTGCAATAATAAAATAGTCTAATATCTTCTTTTTTTCAACATACGTAGCTATTACCCTCGAAAACTAAAACTTTTGAAATAGGAAAAGAGCCTTTAATCACATTCTTTACAATTTGCAATCATAAAATGTCTAATAACTTCATTTTTTCAACATACGTAGCTATTACCCTCGAAAACTAAAACTTTTGAAATAGGAAAAGAGGCTTTAATCACATTCTTTACCATGTGCAATCATAAAATAGTCTAATATCTTATTTTTTCAACATACGTAGCTATTACCCTCGAAAACTAAAACTTTTGACATAGGAAAAGAGCCTTTAATCAAATTCTTTACCATGTGTAATCATAAAATAGTCTAATATCTCCATTTTTTCAACCTACGTAGCTATTACCCTCGAAAACTAAAACTTTTGACATAGGAAAAGAGCCTTTAATCACATTCCTTACCATTTGCAATCATAAATAGTCTAATATCTTCATTTTTTTCAACATACGTAGCTATTACCCTCGAAAACTAAAACTTTTGAAATAGGAAAAGAGCCTTTAATCACATTCTTTACCATTTGCAATCATAAAATAGTCTAATATCTTATTTTTTCAACATACTTAGCTATTACCCTCGAAAACTAAAACTTTTGAAATAGGAAAAGAGCCTTTAATCACATTCTTTACCATTTGCAATCATAAAATAGTCTAATATCTTCATTTTTTCAACATACGTAGCTATTACCCTCGAAAACTAAAACTTTTGACATAGGAAAAGAGCCTTTAATCACATTCTTTACCATTTGCAATCATAAAATAGTCTAATATCTAATTTTTTCAACATACGTAGCTATTACCCTCGAAAACTAAAACTTTTGAAATAGGAAAAGAGCCTTTAATCACATTCTTTACCATTTGCAATCATAAAATAGTCTAATATCTTCATTTTTTCAACATACATAGCTATTACCCTCGAAAACTAAAACTTTTGACATAGGAAAAGAGCCTTTAATCACATTCTTTACCATTTGCAATCATAAAATAGTCTAATATCTTATTTTTTCAACATACGTAGCTATTACCCTCGAAAACTAAAACTTTTGAAATAGGAAAAGAGCCTTTAATCACATTCTTTACCATTTGCAATCATAAAATAGTCTAATATCTTCATTTTTTCAACATACGTAGCTATTACCCTCGAAAACTAAAACTTTTGACATAGGAAAAGAGCCTTTAATCACATTCTTTACCATTTGCAATCATAAGATAGTCTAATATCTTCATTTTTTCAACATTCGTAGCTATTACCCTCGAAAAGTAAAACTTTTGAAATAGGAAAAGAGCCTTTAATCACATTCTTTACCTTGTGCAATCATAAAATAGTCTAATATCTTCATTTTTTCAACATACGTAGCTATTACCCTCGAAAACTAAAACTTTTGACATAGGAAAAGAGCCTTTAATCACATTGCAATCACCATTTGCAATCATAAAATAGTCTAATATCTTCATTTTTTCAACATACGTAGCTATAACCCTCGAAAACTAAAACTTTTGAAATAGGAAAAGAGCCTTTAATCACATTCTTTACCATGTGCAATCATAAAATTGTCTAATATCTTCATTTTTTCCACAGACAAAGCTCTTACCCCCGAAAACTAAAACTTTTGAAATAGGAAAAGAGCCTTTAATCACATTCTTTACCATTTGCAATCATAAAATAGTCTAATATCTTCATTTTTTCCACAGACAAAGCTATTACCCTCGAAAACTAAAACTTTTGAAATAGGAAAAGAGCCTTTAATCACATTCTTTACCATTTGCAATCATAAAATAGTCTAATATCTTCATTTTTTCAACATACGTAGCTATTACCCTCGAAAACTAATACTTTTGACATAGGAAAAGAGCCTTTAATCACATTCTTTACCATTTGCAATCATAAAATAGTCTAATATCTTCATTTTTTCAACATTCGTAGCTATTACCCTCGAAAAGTAAAACTTTTGAAATAGGAAAAGAGCCTTTATTCACATTCTTTACCATGTGCAATCATAAAATAGTCTAATATCTTCATTTTTTCAACATACGTAGCTATTACCCTAAAAAACTAAAACTTTTGACATAGGAAAAGAGCCTTTAATCACATTCTTTACCATCTGCAATCATAAAATAGTCTAATATCTTCATTTTTTCAACTTACCTAGTTATTACCCTCGAAAACTAAGACTTTTGAAATAGGAAAAGAGCTTTTAATCACATTCTTTACCATGTGCAATCATAAAATTGTCTAATATCTTCATTTTTTCCACAGACAAAGCTCTTACCCCCGAAAACTAAACCTTTTGAAATAGGAAAAGAGCCTTTAATCACATTCTTTACCATTTGCAATCATAAAATAGTCTAATATCTTCATTTTTTCCACAGACATAGCTATTACCCTCGAAAACTAAAACTTTTGACATAGGAAAAGAGCCTTTAAGCACATTCTTTACCATGTGCAATCATAAAATAGTCTAATATCTTCATTTTTCCAACATACGTAGCTATTACCCTCGAAAACTAAAACTTTTGAAATAGGAAAAGAGCCTTTAATCACATTCTTTACCATTTGAAATCATAAAATAGTCTAATATCTTCATTTTTTCAACATACGTAGCTATTACCCTCGAAAACTAAAACTTTTGACATAGGAAAAGAGCCTTTAATCACATTCTTTACCATTTACAATCATAAAATAGTCTAATATCTTCATTTTTTCAACATACGTAGCTATTACCCGCGAAAGCTAAAACTTTTGAAATAGGAAAAGAGCCTTTAATCACATTCTTTACCATGTGCAAACATAAAATAGTCTCATATCTTCATTTTTTCAACATACGTAGCTATTACCCT
>NW_027064743.1:0-24705 GCF_032884065.1 Artemia franciscana
ACATGGTAAAGAAAGTGCTTAAAGGCTCTTTTCCTATTTCAAAAGTTTTAGTTTTCGAGGGTAATAGCTACGTATGTTTAAAAAATGAAGATATTAGACTATTTTATGATTGCAAATGGTAAAGAATGTGATTAAAGGCTCTTTTCCTATTTCAAAAGTTTTCGTTTTCGAGGGTAATAGCAACGTATGTTGGAAAAATGAAGATATTAGACTATTTTATGATTGCAAATGGTAAAGAATGTGATTAAAGGCTCTTTTCCTATTTCAAAAGTTTTCGTTTTCGAGGGTAATAGCTACGTATGTTGGAAAAATGAAGATATTAGACTATTTTATGATTGCAAATGGTAAAGAATGTGATTAAAGGCTCTTTTCCTATGTCAAAAGTTTTAGTTTTCGAGGGTAATAGCTACGTATGTTGGAAAAATGAAGATATTAGACTATTTTATGATTGCACATGGTAAAGAAAGTGCTTAAAGGCTCTTTTCCTATTTCAAAAGTTTTAGTTTTCGAGGTTAATAGCTACGTATGTTTAAAAAATGAAGATATTAGACTATTTTATGATTGCAAATGGTAAAGAATGTGATTAAAGGCTCTTTTCCTATTTCAAAAGTTTTCGTTTTCGAGGGTAATAGCTACGTATGTTGAAAAAATGAAGATATTAGACTATTTTATAATTGCAAATGGTAACGAATGTGATTAAAGGCTCTTTTCCTATGTCAAAAGTTTTAGTTTTCGAGGGTAATAGCTACGCATGTTGAAAAAATGAAGATATTAGACTATTTTATGATTGCACATGGTAAAGAAAGTGCTTAAAGGCTCTTTTCCCTATTTCAAAAGTTTTAGTTTTCGAGGGTAATAGCTACGTATGTTGAAAAAATGAAGATATTAGACTATTTTATGATTGCAAATGGTAAAGAATGTGATTAAAGGCTCTTTTCCTATTTCAAAAGTTTTCGTTTTCGAGGGTATTAGCTACGTATGTTGAACAAACGAAGATATTAGACTATTTTTTAATTGCAAATGGTAACGAATGTGATTAAAGGCTCTTTTCCTATGTCAAAAGTTTTAGTTTTCGAGGGTAATAGCTACTTATGTTGAAAAAATGAAGATATTAGACTATTTTATAATTGCAAATGGTAACGAATGTGATTAAAGGCTCTTTTCCTATGTCAAAAGTTTTAGTTTTCGAGGGTAATAGCTACGTATGTTGAAAAAATGAAGATATTAGACTATTTTATGATTGCACATGGTAAAGAATGTGATTAAAGGCTCTTTTCCTATGTCAAAAGTTTTAGTTTTCGAGGGTAATAGCCACGTATGTTGGAAAAATGAAGATATTAGACTATTTTATGATTGAACATGGTAAAGAAAGTGCTTAAAGGCTCTGTTCCTATTTCAAAAGTTTTAGTTTTCGAGGGTAATAGCTACGTATGTTGAAAAAATGAAGATATTAGACTATTTTATAATTGCAAATGGTAACGAATGTGATTAAAGGCTCTTTTCCTATGTCAAAAGTTTTAGTTTTCGAGGGTAATAGCTATGTATGTTCGAAAAATGAAGATATTAGACTATTTTATGATTGCACATGGTAAAGAAAGTGCTTAAAGGCTCTTTTCCTATTTCAAAAGTTTTAGTTTTCGAGGGTAATAGCTACGTATGTTGAAAAAAATGAAGATATTGGACTATTTTATGATTGCAAATGGTAAAGAATGTGATTAAAGGCTCTTTTCCTATGTCAAAAGTTTTAGTTTTCGAGGGTAATAGCTACATATGTTGAAAAAATGAAGATATTAGACTATTTTATGATTGCAAATGGTAAAGAATGTGATTAAAGGCTCTTTTCCTATGTCAAAAGTTTTAGTTTTCGAGGGTAATAGCTACGTATGTTGGAAAAATGAAGATATTAGACTATTTTATGATTGCACATGGTAAAGAATGTGATTAAAGGTTCTTTTTCTATGGCGAAAGTTTTATTTTTCGAGGGTAATAGCTACGTATGTTGAAAAAATGAAGATATTAGACTATTTTATGATTGCACATAGTAAAGAATGTGAGTAAAGGCTCTTTTCCTATGTCAAAAGTTTTAGTTTTCGAGGGTAATAGCTACGTATGTTGGAAAAATGAAGATATTAGACTATTTTATGATTGCACATGGTAAAGATAGCGATTAAAGGTTCTTTTCCTATTTCAAAAGTTTTAGTTTTCGAGGGTAATAGCTACGTATGTTGGAAATATGAAGATATTAGACTATTTTATGATTGCACATGGTAAAGAATGTGCTTAAAGGTTCTTTTCCTATGGCAAAAGTTTTAGTTTTCGAGGGTAATAGCTACGTATGTTGGAAAAATGAAGATATTAGACTATTTTATGATTGCACATGGTAAAGAATGTGATTAAAGGCTCTTTTCCTATGTCAAAAGCTTTAGTTTTCGAGGGTAATAGCTACGTATGTTGAAAAAATGAAGATATTAGACTATTTTATGATTGCAAATGGTAAAGAATGTGATTAAAGTCTCTTTTCCTATGTCAAAAGTTTTGGTTTTCGAGGGTAATAGCTACGTATGTTGAAAAAATGAAGATATTAGACTATTTTATGATTGCAAATGGTAAAGAATGTGATTAAAGGCTCTTTTCCTATTTCAAAAGTTTTAGTTTTCGAGGGTAATAGCTACGTATGTTGGAAAAATGAAGATATTAGACTATTTTATGATTGCACATGGTAAAGAATGTGCTTAAAGGCTCTTTTCCTATGGCAAAAGTTTTAGTTTTCGAGGGTAATAGCTACGTATGTTGAAAAAATGAAGATATTAGACTATTTTATGATTGCAAATGGTGAAGAATGTGATTAAAGGCTCTTTTCCTATGTCAAAAGTTTTAGTTTTCGAGGATAATAGCTACGTATGTTGGAAAAATGAAGATATTAGACTATTTTATGATTGCACATGGTAAAGAAAGTGCTTAAAGGCTCTTTTCCTATTTCAAAAGTTTTAGTTTTCGAGGGTAATAGCTACGTATGTTGAAAAAATGAAGATATTAGACTATTTTATAATTGTAAATGGTAACGAATGTGATTAAAGGCTCTTTTCCTATGTCAAAAGTTTTAGTTTTCGAGGGTAATAGCTATGTATGTTCGAAAAATGAAGATATTAGACTATTTTATGATTGCACATGGTAAAGAAAGTGCTTAAAGGCTCTTTTCCTATTTCAAAAGTTTTAGTTTTCGAGGGTAATAGCTACGTATGTTGAAAAAATGAAGATATTGGACTATTTTATGATTGCAAATGGTAAAGAATGTGATTAAAGGCTCTTTTCCTATGTCAAAAGTTTTAGTTTTCGAGGGTAATAGCTACATATGTTGAAAAAATGAAGATATTAGACTATTTTATGATTGCAAATGGTAAAGAATGTGATTAAAGGCTTTTTTCCTATGTCAAAAGTTTTAGTTTTCGAGGGTAATAGCTACGTATGTTGGAAAAATGAAGATATTAGACTATTTTATGATTGCACATGGTAAAGAATGTGATTAAAGGTTCTTTTTCTATGGCGAAAGTTTTATTTTTCGAGGGTAATAGCTACGTATCTTGAAAAAATGAAGATATAAGACTATTTTATGATTGCACATAGTAAAGAATGTGAGTAAAGGCTCTTTTCCTATGTCAAAAGTTTTAGTTTTCGAGGGTAATAGCTACGTATGTTGGAAAAATGAAGATATTAGACTATTTTATGATTGCACATGGTAAAGAAAGCGATTAAAGGTTCTTTTCCTATTTCAAAAGTTTTCGTTTTCGAGGGTAATAGCTACGTATGTTGGAAAAATGAAGACATTAGACTATTTTATGATTGCACATGGTAAAGAATGTGATTAAAGGCTCTTTTCCTATGTCAAGAGTTTTAGTTTTCGAGGGTAATAGCTACGTATGTTGAAAAAATGAAGATATTAGACTATTTTATGATTGCCAATGGTAAAGAATGTGATTAAAGGCTCTTTTCCTATTTCAAAAGTTTTAGTTTTCGAGGGTAATAGCTACGTATGTTGGAAATGTGAAGATATTAGACTATTTTATGATTGCACATGGTAAAGAATGTGCTTAAAGGCTCTTTTCCTATGGCAAAAGTTTTAGTTTTCGAGGGTAATAGCTACGTATGTTGGAAAAATGAAGATATTAGACTATTTTATGATTGCACATGGTAAAGAATGTGATTAAAGGCTCTTTTCCTATGTCAAAAGCTTTAGTTTTCGAGGGTAATAGCTACGTATGTTGAAAAAATGAAGATATTAGACTATTTTATGATTGCAAATGGTAAAGAATGTGATTAAAGGCTCTTTTCCTATTTCAAAAGTTTTAGTTTTCGAGGGTAATAGCTACGTATGTTGGAAAAATGAAGATATTAGACTATTTTATGATTGCACATGGTAAAGAATGTGCTTAAAGGCTCTTTTCCTATGGCAAAAGTTTTAGTTTTCGAGGGTAATAGCTACGTATGTTGAAAATATGAAGATATTAGACTATTTTATGATTGCAAATGGTAAAGAATGTGATTAAAGGCTCTTTTCCTATTTCAAAAGTTTTCGTTTTCGAGAGTAATAGCTACGTATGTTGGAAAAATGAAGATATTAGACTATTTTATGATTGCACATGGTACAGAATGTGATTAAAGGCTCTTTTACTATGTCAAAAGTTTTAGTTTTTGAGGGTAATAGCTACGTATGTTGAAAAAATGAAGATATTATACTATTTTATGATTGCAAATGGTAAACAATGTGATTAAAGGCTCTTTTCCTATGTCAAAAGTTTTAGTTTTCGAGGGTAATAGCTACGTATGTTGAAAAAATGAAGATATTAGACTATTTTATGATTGCAAATGGTAAAGAATGTGATTAAAGGCTCTTTTCCTATTTCAAAAGTTTTCGTTTTCGAGGGTAATAGCTACGTATGTTGGAAAAATGAAGATATTAGACTATTTTATGATTGCACATGGTAAAGAATGTGATTAAAGGCTCTTTTACTATGTCAAAAGTTTTAGTTTTCGAGGGTAATAGCTACGTATGTTGAAAAAATGAAGATATTATACTATTTTATGATTGCAAATGGTAAACAATGTGATTAAAGGCTCTTTTCCTATGTCAAAAGTTTTAGTTTTCGAGGGTAATAGCTACGTATGTTGAAAAAATGAAGATATTAGGACTATTTTATGATTGCAAATGGTAAAGAATGTGATTAAAGGCTCTTTTCCTATGTCAAAAGTTTTAGTTTTCGAGGGTAATAGCTACGTATGTTGAAAAAATGAAGATATTAGACTATTTTATGATTGCAAATGGTAAAGAATGTGATTAAAGGCTCTTTTCCTATTTCAAAAGTTTTCGTTTTCGAGGGTAATAGCTACGTATGTTGGAAAAATGAAGATATTAGACTATTTTATGATTGCACATGGTAAAGAATGTGATTAAAGGCTCTTTTCCTATGTCAAAAGTTTTAGTTTTCGAGTGTAATAGCTAAGTATGTTGGAAAAATGAAGATATTAAACTATTTTATGATTGCACATGGTAAAGAATGTGATTAAACGCTGTTTTCCTATGTCAAAAGTTTTAGTTTTCGAGGGTAATAGCTACGTATGTTGGAAAAATGAAGATATTAGACTATTTTATGATTGCACATGGTAAAGAAAGTGCTTAAAGGCTCTTTTCCTATTTCAAAAGTTTTAGTTTTCGAGGGTAATAGCTAAGTATGTTTAAAAAATGAAGATATTAGACTATTTTATGATTGCAAATGGCAAAGAATGTGATTAAAGGCTCTTTTCCTATTTCAAAAGTTTTCGTTTTCGAGGGTAATAGCTACGTATGTTGGAAAAATGAAGATATTAGACTATTTTATGATTGCAAATGGTGAAGAATGTGATTAAAGGCTCTTTTCCTATTTCAAAAGTTTTAGTTTTCGAGGGTAATAGCTAAGTATGTTTAAAAAATGAAGATATTAGACTATTTTATGATTGCAAATGGTAAAGAATGTGATTAAAGGCTCTTTTCCTATGTCAAAAGTTTTAGTTTTCGAGGGTAATAGCTACGTATGTTGAAAAAAATGAAGATATTAGACTATTTTATGATTGCAAATGGTGAAGAATGTGATTAAAGGCTCTTTTCCTATGTCAAAAGTTTTAGTTTTCGAGGATAATAGCTACGTACGTTGAAAATATGAAGATATTAGACTATTTTATGATTGCAAATGGTAAAGAATGTGATTAAAGGCTCTTTTCCTATTTCAAAAGTTTTCGTTTTCGAGGGTAATAGCTACGTATGTTGGAAAAATGAAGATATTAGACTATTTTATGATTGCACATGGTAAAGAATGTGATTAAAGGCTCTTTTCCTATGTCAAAAGTTTAGTTTTCGAGGGTAATAGCTACGTATGTTGAAAAAATGAAGATATTAGACTATTTTATGATTGCAAATGGTAAAGAATGTGATTAAAGGCTCTTTTCCTATTTCAAAAGTTTTAGTTTTCGAGGGTAATAGCTACGTATGTTGGAAAAATGAAGATATTAGACTATTTTATGATTGCACATGGTAAAGAATGTGCTTAAAGGCTCTTTTCCTATGGCAAAAGTTTTAGTTTTCGAGGGTAATAGCTACGTATGTTGAAAAATGAAGATATTAGACTATTTTATGATTGCACATGGTAAAGAATGTGATTAAAGGCTCTTTTCCTATTTCAAAAGTTTTCGTTTTCGAGGGTAATAGCTACGTATGTTGAAAAAATGAAGATATTAGACTATTTTATGATTGCAAATGGTAAAGAATGTGATTAAAGGCTCTTTTACTATGTCAAAAGTTTTAGTTTTCGAGGGTAATAGCTACGTATGTTGAAAAAATGAAGATATTATACTATTTTATGATTGCAAATGGTAAACAATGTGATTAAAGGCTCTTTTCCTATGTCAAAAGTTTTAGTTTTCGAGGGTAATAGCTACGTATGTTGAAAAAATGAAGATATTAGACTATTTTATGATTGCAAATGGTAAAGAATGTGATTAAAGGCTCTTTTCCTATTTCAAAAGTTTTCGTTTTCGAGGGTAATAGCTACGTATGTTGGAAAAATGAAGATATTAGACTATTTTATGATTGCACATGGTAAAGAATGTGATTAAAGGCTCTTTTACTATGTCAAAAGTTTTAGTTTTCGAGGGTAATAGCTACGTATGTTGAAAAAATGAAGATATTATACTATTTTATGATTGCAAATGGTAAACAATGTGATTAAAGGCTCTTTTCCTATGTCAAAAGTTTTAGTTTTCGAGGGTAATAGCTACGTATGTTGAAAAAATGAAGATATTAGACTATTTTATGATTGCAAATGGTAAAGAATGTGATTAAAGGCTCTTTTCCTATGTCAAAAGTTTTAGTTTTCGAGGGTAATAGCTACGTATGTTGAAAAAATGAAGATATTAGACTATTTTATGATTGCAAATGGTAAAGAATGTGATTAAAGGCTCTTTTCCTATTTCAAAAGTTTTCGTTTTCGAGGGTAATAGCTACGTATGTTGGAAAAATGAAGATATTAGACTATTTTATGATTGCACATGGTAAAGAATGTGATTAAAGGCTCTTTTCCTATGTCAAAAGTTTTAGTTTTCGAGTGTAATAGCTAAGTATGTTGGAAAAATGAAGATATTAAACTATTTTATGATTGCACATGGTAAAGAATGTGATTAAACGCTGTTTTTCCTATGTCAAAAGTTTTAGTTTTCGAGGGTAATAGCTACGTATGTTGGAAAAATGAAGATATTAGACTATTTTATGATTGCACATGGTAAAGAAAGTGCTTAAAGGCTCTTTTCCTATTTCAAAAGTTTTAGTTTTCGAGGGTAATAGCTAAGTATGTTTAAAAAATGAAGATATTAGACTATTTTATGATTGCAAATGGTAAAGAATGTGATTAAAGGCTCTTTTCCTATTTCAAAAGTTTTCGTTTTCGAGGGTAATAGCTACGTATGTTGGAAAAATGAAGATATTAGACTATTTTATGATTGCAAATGGTGAAGAATGTGATTAAAGGCTCTTTTCCTATTTCAAAAGTTTTAGTTTTCGAGGGTAATAGCTAAGTATGTTTAAAAAATGAAGATATTAGACTATTTTATGATTGCAAATGGTAAAGAATGTGATTAAAGGCTCTTTTCCTATGTCAAAAGTTTTAGTTTTCGAGGGTAATAGCTACGTATGTTGAAAAAAATGAAGATATTAGACTATTTTATGATTGCAAATGGTGAAGAATGTGATTAAAGGCTCTTTTCCTATGTCAAAAGTTTTAGTTTTCGAGGATAATAGCTACGTACGTTGAAAATATGAAGATATTAGACTATTTTATGATTGCAAATGGTAAAGAATGTGATTAAAGGCTCTTTTCCTATTTCAAAAGTTTTCGTTTTCGAGAGTAATAGCTACGTATGTTGGAAAAATGAAGATATTAGACTATTTTATGATTGCACATGGTAAAGAATGTGATTAAAGGCTCTTTTACTATGTCAAAAGTTTTAGTTTTCGAGAGTAATAGCTACGTATGTTGAAAAAATGAAGATATTATACTATTTTATGATTGCAAATGGTAAACAATGTGATTAAAGGCTCTTTTCCTATGTCAAAAGTTTTAGTTTTCTAGGGTAATAGTCACGTATGTTGAAAAAATGAAGATATTAGACTATTTTATGATTGCAAATGGTAAAGAATGTGATTAAAGGCTCTTTTCCTATTTCAAAAGTTTTCGTTTTCGAGGGTAATAGCTAAGTATGTTGGAAAAATGAAGATATTAGACTATTTTATGATTGCACATGGTAAAGAATGTGATTAAAGCCTCTTTTACTATGTCAAAAGTTTTAGTTTTCGAGGGTAATAGCTACGTATGTTGAAAAAATGAAGATATTATACTATTTTATGATTGCAAATGGTAAACAATGTGATTAAAGGCTCTTTTCCTATGTCAAAAGTTTTAGTTTTCGAGGGTAATAGCTACGTATGTTGAAAAAATGAAGATATTAGACTATTTTATGATTGCAAATGGTAAAGAATGTGATTAAAGGCTCTTTTCCTATGTCAAAAGTTTTAGTTTTCGAGGGTAATAGCTACGTATGTTGAAAAAATGAAGATATTAGACTATTTTATGATTGCAAATGGTAAAGAATGTGATTAAAGGCTCTTTTCCTATTTCAAAAGTTTTCGTTTTCGAGGGTAATAGCTACGTATGTTGGAAAAATGAAGATATTAGACTATTTTATGATTGCAAATGGTAAAGAATGTGATTAAAGGCTCTTTTCCTATTTCAAAAGTTTTCGTTTTCGAGGGTAATAGCTACGTATGTTGGAAAAATGAAGATATTAGACTATTTTATGATTGCACATGGTAAAGAATGTGATTAAAGGCTCTTTTCCTATGTCAAAAGTTTTAGTTTTCGAGTGTAATAGCTAAGTATGTTGGAAAAATGAAGATATTAAACTATTTTATGATTGCATATGGTAAAAAATGTGATTAAACGCTGTTTTCCTATGTCAAAAGTTTTAGTTTTCGAGGGTAATAGCTACGTATGTTGGAAAAATGAAGATATTAGACTATTTTATGATTGCACATGGTAAAGAAAGTGCTTAAAGGCTCTTTTCCTATTTCAAAAGTTTTAGTTTTCGAGGGTAATAGCTAAGTATGTTTAAAAAATGAAGATATTAGACTATTTTATGATTGCAAATGGTAAAGAATGTGATTAAAGGCTCTTTTCCTATTTCAAAAGTTTTCGTTTTCGAGGGTAATAGCTACGTATGTTGGAAAAATGAAGATATTAGACTATTTTATGATTGCAAATGGTGAAGAATGTGATTAAAGGCTCTTTTCCTATTTCAAAAGTTTTAGTTTTCGAGGGTAATAGCTAAGTATGTTTAAAAAATGAAGATATTAGACTATTTTATGATTGCAAATGGTAAAGAATGTGATTAAAGGCTCTTTTCCTATGTCAAAAGTTTTAGTTTTCGAGGGTAATAGCTACGTATGTTGAAAAAAATGAAGATATTAGACTATTTTATGATTGCAAATGGTGAAGAATGTGATTAAAGGCTCTTTTCCTATGTCAAAAGTTTTAGTTTTCGAGGATAATAGCTACGTATGTTGAAAATATGAAGATATTAGACTATTTTATGATTGCAAATGGTAAAGAATGTGATTAAAGGCTCTTTTCCTATTTCAAAAGTTTTCGTTTTCGAGAGTAATAGCTACGTATGTTGGAAAAATGAAGATATTAGACTATTTTATGATTGCAAATGGTAAACAATGTGATTAAAGGCTCTTTTCCTATGTCAAAAGTTTTAGTTTTCTAGGGTAATAGTCACGTATGTTGAAAAAATGAAGATATTAGACTATTTTATGATTGCAAATGGTAAAGAATGTGATTAAAGGCTCTTTTCCTATTTCAAAAGTTTTCGTTTTCGAGGGTAATAGCTACGTATGTTGGAAAAATGAAGATATTAGACTATTTTATGATTGCACATGGTAAAGAATGTGATTAAAGGCTCTTTTACTATGTCAAAAGTTTTAGTTTTCGAGGGTAATAGCTACGTATGTTGAAAAAATGAAGATATTATACTATTTTATGATTGCAAATGGTAAACAATGTGATTAAAGGCTCTTTTCCTATGTCAAAAGTTTTAGTTTTCGAGGGTAATAGCTACGTATGTTGAAAAAATGAAGATATTAGACTATTTTATGATTGCAAATGGTAAAGAATGTGATTAAAGGCTCTTTTCCTATGTCAAAAGTTTTAGTTTTCGAGGGTAATAGCTACGTATGTTGAAAAAATGAACATATTAGACTATTTTATGATTGCAAATGGTAAAGAATGTGATTAAAGGCTCTTTTCCTATTTCAAAAGTTTTCGTTTTCGAGGGTAATAGCTACGTATGTTGGAAAAATGAAGATATTAGACTATTTTATGATTGCACATGGTAAAGAATGTGATTAAAGGCTCTTTTCCTATGTCAAAAGTTTTAGTTTTCGAGGGTAATAGCTACGTATGTTGGAAAAATGAAGATATTAAACTATTTTATGATTGCACATGGTAAAGAATGTGAATAAACGCTGTTTTCCTATGTCAAAAGTTTTAGTTTTCGAGGGTAATAGCTACGTATGTTGGAAAAATGAAGATATTAGACTATTTTATGATTGCACATGGTAAAGAAAGTGCTTAAAGGCTCTTTTCCTATTTCAAAAGTTTTAGTTTTCGAGGGTAATAGCTAAGTATGTTTAAAAAATGAAGATATTAGACTATTTTATGATTGCAAATGGTAAAGAATGTGATTAAAGGCTCTTTTCCTATGTCACAAGTTTTAGTTTTAGAGGGTAATAGCTACGTATGTTGGAAAAATGAAGATATTAAACTATTTTATGATTGCACATGGTAAAGAATGTGATTAAACGCTCTTTTCCTATGTCAAAAGTTTTAGTTTTCGAGGGTAATAGCTACGTATGTTGAAAAAATGAAGATATTAGACTATTTTATAATTGCAAATGGTAACGAATGTGATTAAAGGCTCTTTTCCTATGTCAAAAGTTTTAGTTTTCGAGGGTAATAGCTACGTATGTTGAAAAAATGAAAATATTAGACTATTTTATGATTGCAAATGGTAAAGAATGTGATTAAAGGCTCTTTTCCTATGTCAAAAGTTTTAGTTTTCGAGGGTAATAGCTACGTATGTTGGAAAAATGAAGATATTAGACTATTTTATGATTGCACATGGTAAAGAAAGTGCTTAAAGGCTCTTTTCCTATTTCAAAAGTTTTAGTTTTCGAGGGTAATAGCTACGTATGTTGAAAAAATGAATATATTAGACTATTTTATGATTGCAAATGGTAACGAATGTGATTAAAGGCTCTTTTCCTATGTCAAAAGTTTAAGTTTTCGAGGGTAATAGCTACGTAAGTTGAAAAAATGAAGATATTAGACTATTTTATGATTGCAAATGGTAAAGAATGTGATTACAGGCTCTTTTCCTATGTCAAAAGTTCTAGTTTTTGAGGGTAATAGCTACGTATGTTGAAAAAAAGAAGATATTAGACTATTTTATAATTACAAATGGTAACGAATGTGATTAAAGGCTCTTTTCCTATGTCAAAAGTTTTAGTTTTCGAGGGTAATAGCTACGCATGTTGGAAAAATGAAGATATTAGACTATTTTATGATTGCACATGGTAAAGAATGTGATTAAAGGCTCTTTTCCTATGTCAAAAGTTTTAGTTTTCGAGGGTAATAGCTACGTATGTTGAAAAAATGAAGATATTAGACTATTTTATGATTGCACATGGTAAAGAAAGTGCTTAAAGGCTCTTTTTCTATTTCAAAAGTTTTAGTTTTCGAGGGTAATAGCTACGTATGTTGAAAAAATGAAGATATTAGACTATTTTATGATTGCAAATGGTAAAGAATGTGATTAAAGGCTCTTTTACTATGTCAAAAGTTTTAGTTTTCGAGGGTAATAGCTACGTATGTTGAAAAAATGAAGATATTATACTATTTTATGATTGCAAATGGTAAACAATGTGATTAAAGGCTCTTTTCCTATGTCAAAAGTTTTAGTTTTCGAGGGTAATAGTCACGTATGTTGAAAAAATGAAGATATTAGACTATTTTATGATTGCAAATGGTAAAGAATGTGATTAAAGGCTCTTTTCCTATTTCAAAAGTTTTCGTTTTCGAGGGTAATAGCTACGTATGTTGGAAAAATGAAGATATAAGACTATTTTATGATTGCACATGGTAAAGAATGTGATTAAAGGCTCTGTTACTATGTCAAAAGTTTTAGTTTTCGAGGGTAATAGCTACGTATGTTGAAAAAATGAAGATATTATACTATTTTATGATTGCAAATGGTAAACAATGTGATTAAAGGCTCTTTTCCTATGTCAAAAGTTTTAGTTTTCGAGGGTAATAGCTACGTATGTTGGAAAATTGAAGATATTAGACTATTTTATGATTGCACATGGTAAAGAATGTGATTAAAGGCTCTTTTCCTATGTCAAAAGTTTTAGTTTTCGAGGGTAATAGCTACGTATGTTGGAAAAATGAAGATATTAAACTATTTTATGATTGCACATGGTAAAGAATGTGAATAAACGCTGTTTTCCTATGTCAAAAGTTTTAGTTTTCGAGGGTAATAGCTACATATGTTGGAAAAATGAAGATATTAGACTATTTTATGATTGCACATGGTAAAGAAAGTGCTTAAAGGCTCTTTTCCTATTTCAAAAGTTTTAGTTTTCGAGGGTAATAGCTAAGTATGTTTAAAAAATGAAGATATTAGACTATTTTATGATTGCAAATGGTAAAGAATGTGATTAAAGGCTCTTTTCCTATTTCAAAAGTTTTCGTTTTCGAGGGTAATAGCTACGTATGTTGGAAAAATGAAGATATTAGACTATTTTATGATTGCAAATGGTAAAGAATGTGATTAAAGGCTCTTTTCCTATTTCAAAAGTTTTCTTTTTCGAGGGTAATAGCTACGTATGTTGGAAAAATGAAGATATTAGACTATTTTATGATTGCACATGGTAAAGAATGTGATTAAAGGCTCTTTTCCTATGTCACAAGTTTTAGTTTTCGAGGGTAATAGCTACGTATGTTGGAAAAATGAAGATATTAAACTATTTTATGATTGCACATGGTAAACAATGTGATTAAACGCTCTTTTCCTATGTCAAAAGTTTTAGTTTTCGAGGGTAATAGCTACGTATGTTGAAAAAATGAAGATATTAGACTATTTTATAATTGCAAATGGTAACGAATGTGATTAAAGGCTCTTTTCCTATGTCAAAAGTTTTAGTTTTCGAGGGTAATAGCTACGTATGTTGAAAAAATGAAGATATTAGACTATTTTATGATTGCAAATGGTAAAGAATGTGATTAAAGGCTCTTTTCCTATGTCAAAAGTTTTAGTTTTCGAGGGTAATAGCTACGTATGTTGGAAAAATGAAGATATTAGACTATTTTATGATTGCACATGATAAAAAAAGTGCTTAAAGGCTCTTTTCCTATTTCAAAAGTTTTAGTTTTCGAGGGTAATAGCTACGTATGTTGAAAAAATGAATATATTAGACTATTTTATGATTGCAAATGGTAACGAATGTGATTAAAGGCTCTTTTCCTATGTCAAAAGTTTTAGTTTTCGAGGGTAATAGCTACGTATGTTGAAAAAATGAAGATATTAGACTATTTTATGATTGCAAATGGTAAAGAATGTGATTACAGGCTCTTTTCCTATGTCAAAAGTTCTAGTTTTCGAGGGTAATAGCTACGTATGTTGAAAAAATGAAGATATTAGACTATTTTATAATTGCAAATGGTAACGAATGTGATTAAAGGCTCTTTTCCTATGTCAAAAGTTTTAGTTTTCGAGGGTAATAGCTACGCATGTTGAAAAAATGAAGATATTAGACTATTTTATAATTGCAAATGGTAACGAATGTGATTAAAGGCTCTTTTCCTATTTCAAAAGTTTTCGTTTTAGAGGGTAATAGCTACGTATGTTGGAAAAATGAAGATATTAGACTATTTTATGATTGCACATGGTAAAGAAAGTGCTTAAAGGCTCTTTTCCTATTTCAAAAGTTTTAGTTTTCGAGGGTAATAGCTACGTATGTTGAAAAAATGAAGATATTAGACTATTTTATGATTGCAAATGGTAAAGAATGTGATTAAAGGCTCTTTTCCTATGTCAAAAGTTTTAGTTTTCGAGGGTAATAGCTACGTATGTTGAAAAAATGAAGATATTAGACTATTTTATAATTGCAAATGGTAACAAATGTGATTAAAGGCTCTTGTCCTATGTCAAAAGTTTTAGTTTTCGAGGGTAATAGCTATGTATGTTGAAAAAATGAAGATATTAGACTATTTTATGATTGCAAATGGTAAAGAATGTGATTAAAGGCTCTTTTCCTATGTCAAAAGTTTTAGTTTTCGAGGGTAATAGCTACGTATGTTGAAAAAATGAAGATATTAGACTATTTTATGATTGCAAATGGTAAAGAATGTGATTAAAGGCTCTTTTTCTATTTCAAAAGTTTTCGTTTTCGAGGGTAATAGCTATGTATGTTGGAAAATTGAAGATATTAGACTATTTTATGATTGCACATGGTAAAGAATGTGATTAAAGGCTCTTTTCCTATGTCAAAAGTTTTAGTTTTCGAGGGTAATAGCTACGTATGTTGGAAAAATGATGATATTAAACTATTTTATGATTGCACATGGTAAAGAATGTGAATAAACGCTGTTTTCCTATGTCAAAAGTTTTAGTTTTCGAGGGTAATAGCTACGTATGTTGGAAAAATGAAGATATTAGACTATTTTATGATTGCACATGGTAAAGAAAGTGCTTAAAGGCTCTTTTCCTATTTCAAAAGTTTTAGTTTTCGAGGGTAATAGCTAAGTATGTTTAAAAAATGAAGATATTAGACTATTTTATGATTGCAAATGGTAAAGAATGTGATTAAAGGCTCTTTTCCTATTTCAAAAGTTTTCGTTTTCGAGGGTAATAGCTACGTATGTTGGAAAAATGAAGATATTAGACTATTTTATGATTGCAAATGGTAAAGAATGTGATTAAAGGCTCTTTTCCTATTTCAAAAGTTTTCGTTTTCGAGGGTAATAGCTACGTATGTTGGAAAAATGAAGATATTAGACTATTTTATGATTGCACATGGTAAAGAATGTGATTAAAGGCTCTTTTCCTATGTCACAAGTTTTAGTTTTCGAGGGTAATAGCTACGTATGTTGGAAAAATGAAGATATTAAACTATTTTATGATTGCACATGGTAAACAATGTGATTAAACGCTCTTTCCTATGTCAAAAGTTTTAGTTTTCGAGGGTAATAGCTACGTATGTTGAAAAAATGAAGATATTAGACTATTTTATAATTGCAAATGGTAACGAATGTGATTAAAGGCTCTTTTCCTATGTCAAAAGTTTTAGTTTTCGAGGGTAATAGCTACGTATGTTGAAAAAATGAAGATATTAGACTATTTTATGATTGCAAATGGTAAAGAATGTGATTAAAGGCTCTTTTCCTATGTCAAAAGTTTTAGTTTTCGAGGGTAATAGCTACGTATGTTGGAAAAATGAAGATTTTAGACTATTTTATGATTGCACATGGTAAAAAAAGTGCTTAAAGGCTCTTTTCCTATTTCAAAAGTTTTAGTTTTCGAGGGTAATAGCTACGTATGTTGAAAAAATGAAGATATTAGACTATTTTATGATTGCAAATGGTAACGAATGTGATTAAAGGCTCTTTTCCTATGTCAAAAGTTTTAGTTTTCGAGGGTAATAGCTACGTATGTTGAAAAAATGAAGATATTAGACTATTTTATGATTGCAAATGGTAAAGAATGTGATTACAGGCTCTTTTCCTATGTCAAAAGTTCTAGTTTTCGAGGGTAATAGCTACGTATGTTGAAAAAATGAAGATATTAGACTATTTTATAATTGCAAATGGTAACGAATGTGATTAAAGGCTCTTTTCCTATGTCAAAAGTTTTAGTTTTCGAGGGTAATAGCTACGCATGTTGAAAAAATGAAGATATTAGACTATTTTATGATTGCAAATGGTAAAGAATGTGATTAAAGGCTCTTTTCCTATTTCAAAAGTTTTAGTTTTCGAGGGTAATAGCTACGTATGTTGGAAAAATGAAGATATTAGACTATTTTATGATTGCACATGGTAAAGAATGTGATTAAAGGCTCTTTTCCTATGTCAAAAGTTTTAGTTTTCGAGGGTAATAGCTACGTATGTTGAAAAAATGAAGATATTAGACTATTTTATGATTGCAAATGGTAAAGAATGTGATTAAAGGCTCTTTTCCTATGTCAAAAGTTTTAGTTTTCGAGGGTAATAGCTACGTATGTTGAAAAAATGAAGATATTAGACTATTTTATAATTGCAAATGGTAACAAATGTGATTAAAGGCTCTTTTCCTATGTCAAAAGTTTTAGTTTTCGAGGGTAATAGCTACGTATGTTGAAAAAATGAAGATATTAGACTATTTTATAATTGCAAATGGTAACGAATGTGATTAAAGGCTCTTTTCCTATGTCAAAAGTTTTAGTTTTCGAGGGTAATAGCTACGTATGTTGAAAAAATGAAGATATTAGACTATTTTATGATTGCAAATGGTAAAGAATGTGATTAAAGGCTCTTTTCCTATGTCAAAAGTTTTAGTTTTCGAGGGTAATAGCTACGTATGTTGGAAAAATGAAGATATTAGACTATTTTATGATTGCAAATGGTAAAGAATATGATTAAAGGCTCTTTTCCTATGTCAAAAGTTTTAGTTTTCGAGGGTAATAGCTACGTATGTTGGAAAAATGAAGATATTAGACTATTTTATGATTGCACATGGTAAAGAATGTGATTAAAGGCTCTTTTTCTATGGCAAAAGTTTTAGTTTTCGAGGGTAATAGTTACGTATGTTGAAAAAATGAAGATATTAGACTATTTTATGATTGCAAATGGTAAAGAATGTGATTAAAGGCTCTTTTCCTATGTCAAAAGTTTTAGTTTTCGAGGGTAATAGCTACGTATGTTGGAAAAATGAAGATATTAGACTATTTTATGATTGCACATGGTAAAGAATGTGATTAAAGGCTCTTTTCCTATGTCAAAAGTTTTAGTTTTCGAGGGTAATAGCTACGTATGTTGGAAAAATGAAGATATTAGACTATTTTATGATTGCACATGGTAAAGAAAGTGCTTAAAGGCTCTTTTCCTATTTCAAAAGTTTTAGTTTTCGAGGGTAATAGCTACGTATGTTGAAAAAATGAAGATATTAGACTATTTTATGATTGCAAATGGTAAAGAATGTGATTAAAGGCTCTTTTCCTATTTCAAAAGTTTTTGTTTTTCGAGGGTAATAGCTACGTATGTTGGAAAAATGAAGATATTAAACTATTTTGTGATTGCAAATGGTAAAGAATGTGATTAAAGGCTCTTTTCCTATGTCAAAAGTTTTAGTTTTCGAGGGTAATAGCTACGTATGTTGAAAAAATGAAGATATTTGACTATTTTATGATTGCACATGGTAAAGAAAGTGCTTAAAGGGTCTTTTCCTATTTCAAAAGTTTTAGTTTTCGAGGGTAATAGCTAGGCATGTTGAAAAAATGAAGATATTAGACTATTTTATGATTGCAAATGGTAAAGAATGTGATTAAAGGCTCTTTTCCTATGTCAAAAGTTTTAGTTTTCGAGGGTAATAGCTACGTAGGTTGAAAAAAATGAAGATATTAGACTATTTTATAATTGCAAATGGTAACGAATGTGATTAAAGGCTCTTTTCCTATGTCAAAAGTTTTAGTTTTCGAGGGTAATAGCTACGTATGTTGAAAAAATGAAGATATCAGACTATTTTATAATTGCAAATGGTAACGAATGTGATTAAAGGCTCTTTTCCTATGTCAAAAGTTTTAGTTTTCGAGGGTAATAGCTACGTATGTTGAAAAAATGAAGATATTAGACTATTTTATAATTGCAAATGGTAACAAATGTGATTAAAGGCTCTTTTCCTATGTCAAAAGTTTTAGTTTTCGAGGGTAATAGCTACGTATGTTGGAAAAATGAAGATATTAGACTATTTTATGATTGCACATGGTAAAGAAAGTGCTTAAAGGCTCTTTTCCTATTTCAAAAGTTTTAGTTTACGAGGGTAATAGCTACGTATGTTGAAAAAATGAAGATATTAGACTATTTTATGATTGCAAATGGTAAAGAATGTGATTAAAGGCTCTTTTCCTATGTCAAAAGTTTTAGTTTTCGAGGGTAATAGCTACGTATGTTGGGAAAATGCAGATATTAGACTATTTTATGATTGCACATGGTAAAGAATGTGATTAAAGGCTCTTTTCCTATGTCAAAAGTTTTAGTTTTCGAGGGTAATAGCTACGTATGTTGGAAAAATGAAGATATTAGACTATTTTATGATTGCATATGGTAAAGAATGTGATTAAAGGCTCTTTTCCTATGTCAAAAGTTTTAGTTTTCGAGGGTAATAGCTACGTATGTTGGAAGAATGAAGATATTAGACTATTTTATGATTGCACATGGTAAAGAAAGTGCTTAAAGGCTCTTTTCCTATTTCAAAAGTTTTAGTTTTCGAGGGTAATAGCTACGTATGTTGAAAAAATGAAGATATTAGACTATTTTATGATTGCAAATGGTAAAGAATGTGATTAAAGGCTCTTTTCCTATGTCAAAAGTTTTAGTTTTCGAGGGTAATAGCTACGTATGTTGAAAAAATGAAGATATTAGACTATTTTATAATTGCAAATGGTAACGAATGTGATTAAAGGCTCTTTTCCTATGTCAAAAGTTTTAGTTTTCGAGGGTAATAGCTACGTATGTTGAAAAAATGAAGATATTAGACTATTTTATAATTGCAAATGGTAACGAATGTGATTAAAGGCTCTTTTCCTATGTCAAAAGTTTTAGTTTTCGAGGGTAATAGCTACGTATGTTGAAAAAATGAAGATATTAGACTATTTTATAATTGCAAATGGTAACGAATGTGATTAAAGGCTCTTTTCCTATTTCAAAAGTTTTAGTTTTCGAGGGTAATAGCTACGTATGTTGAAAAAATGAAGATATTAGACTATTTTATGATTGCACATGGTAAAGAATGTGATTAAAGGCTCTTTTCCTATGTCAAAAGTTTTAGTTTTCGAGGGTAATAGCTACGTATGTTGAAAAAATGAAGATATTAGACTATTTTATGATTGCACATGGTAAAGAATGTGATTAAAGGCTCTTTTCCTATTCAAAAGTTTTAGTTTTCGAGGGTAATAGCTACGTATGTTGAAAAAATGAAGATATTAGACTATTTTATGATTGCAAATGGTAAAGAATGTGATTAAAGGCTCTTTTCCTATTTCAAAAGTTTTAGTTTTCGAGGGTAATAGCTACGTATGTTGGAAAAATGAAGATATTAGACTATTTTATGATTGCACATGGTAAAGAATGTGCTTAAAGGCTCTTTTCCTATTTCAAAAGTTTTAGTTTTCGAGGGTAATAGCTACGTATGTTGGAAAAATGAAGATATTAGACTATTTTATGATTGCACATGGTAAAGAATGTGATTAAAGGCTCTTTTCCTATGTCAAAAGTTTTAGTTTTCGAGGGTAATAGCTACGTATGTTGGAAAAATGAAGATATTAGACTATTTTATGATTGCACATGGTAAAGAATGTGATTAAAGGCTCTTTTCCTATGTCAAAAGTTTTAGTTTTCGAGGGTAATAGCTACGTATGTTGGAAAAATGAAGATATTAGACTATTTTATGATTGCACATGGTAAAGAATGTGATTAAAGGCTCTTTTCCTATGTCAAAAGTTTTAGTTTTCGAGGGTAATAGCTACGTATGTTGGAAGAATGAAGATATTAGACTATTTTATGATTGCACATGGTAAAGAAAGTGCTTAAAGGCTCTTTTCCTATTTCAAAAGTTTTAGTTTTCGAGGGTAATAGCTACGTATGTTGAAAAAATGAAGATATTAGACTATTTTATGATTGCAAATGGTAAAGAATGTGATTAAAGGCTCTTTTCCTATTTCAAAAGTTTTAGTTTTCGAGGGTAATAGCTACGTATGTTGGAAAAATGAAGATATTAGACTATTTTATAATTGCAAATGGTAACGAATGTGATTAAAGGCTCTTTTCCTATGTCAAAAGTTTTAGTTTTCGAGGGTAATAGCTACGTATGTTGGAAAAATGAAGATATTAGACTATTTTATGATTGCAAATGGTAAAGAATGTGATTAAAGGCTCTTTTCCTATGTCAAAAGTTTTAGTTTTCGAGGGTAATAGCTACGTATGTTGAAAAAATGAAGATATTAGACTATTTTATGATTGCAAATGGTAAAGAATGTGATTAAAGGCTCTTTTCCTATGTCAAAAGTTTTAGTTTTCGAGGGTAATAGCTACGTATGTTGAAAAAATGAAGATATTAGACTATTTTATGATTGCAAATGGTAAAGAATGTGATTAAAGGCTCTTTTCCTATGTCAAAAGTTTTAGTTTTCGAGGGTAATAGCTACGTATGTTGAAAAAATGAAGATATTAGACTATTTTATAATTGCAAATGGTAACGAATGTGATTAAAGGCTCTTTTCCTATGTCAAAAGTTTTAGTTTTCGAGGGTAATAGCTACGTATGTTGAAAAAATGAAGATATTAGACTATTTTATAATTGCAAATGGTAACGAATGTGATTAAAGGCTCTTTTCCTATTTCAAAAGTTTTCGTTTTCGAGGGTAATAGCTACGTATGTTGAAAAAATGAAGATATTAGACTATTTTATGATTGCACATGGTAAAGAATGTGATTAAAGGCTCTTTTCCTATGTCAAAAGTTTTAGTTTTCGAGGGTAATAGCTATTTATGTTGAAAAAATGAAGATATTAGACTATTTTATGATTGCACATGGTAAATAAAGTGCTTAAAGGCTCTTTTCCTTGTCAAAAGTTTTAGTTTTCGAGGGTAATAGCTACGTATGTTGAAAAAATGAAGATATTAGACTATTTTATGATTGCACATGGTAAAGAATGTGATTAAAGGCTCTTTTCCTATTTCAAAAGTTTTCGTTTTCGAGGGTAATAGCTACGTATGTTGGAAAAATGAAGATATTAGACTATTTTATGATTGCACATGGTAAAGAATGTGATTAAAGGCTCTTTTCCTATGTCAAAAGTTTTAGTTTTCGAGGGTAATAGCTACGTATGTTGGAAAAATGAAGATATTAGACTATTTTATGATTGCACATGGTAAAGAATGTGATTAAAGGCTCTTTTCCTATGTCAAAAGTTTTAGTTTTCGAGGGTAATAGCTACGTATGTTGGAAAAATGAAGATATTAGACTATTTTATGATTGCACATGGTAAAGAATGTTATTAAAGGCTCTTTTCCTATTTCAAAAGTTTTAGTTTTCGAGGGTAATAGCTACGTATGTTGAAAAAATGAAGATATTAGACTATTTTATGATTGCAAATGGTAAAGAATGTGATTAAAGGCTCTTTTCCTATGTCAAAAGTTTTAGTTTTCGAGGGTAATAGCTACGTATGTTGGAAAAATGAAGATATTAGACTATTTTATGATTGCACATGGTAAAGAATGTGATTAAAGGCTCTTTTCCTATTTCAAAAGTTTTAGTTTTCGAGGGTAATAGCTACGTATGTTGGAAAAATGAAGATATTAGACTATTTTATGATTGCACCTGGTAAAGAATGTGATTAAAGGCTCTTTTCCTATTTCAAAAGTTTTAGTTTTCGAGGGTAATAGCTACGTATGTTGGAAAAATGAAGATATTAGACTATTTTATGATTGCACATGGTAAAGAATGTGATTAAAGGCTCTTTTCCTATGTCAAAAGTTTTAGTTTTCGAGGGTAATAGCTACGTATGTTGGAAAAATGAAGATATTAGACTATTTTATGATTGCAAATGGTAAAGAATGTAATTAAAGGCTCTTTTCCTATTTCAAAAGTTTTAGTTTTCGAGGGTAATAGCTACGTATGTTGAAAAAATGAAGATATTAGACTATTTTATGATTGCAAATGGTAAAGAATGTGATTAAAGGCTCTTTTCCTATGTCAAAAGTTTTAGTTTTCGAGGGTAATAGCTACGTATGTTGGAAAAATGAAGATATTAGACTATTTTATGATTGCACATGGTAAAGAATGTGATTAAAGGCTCTTTTCCTATGTCAAAAGTTTTAGTTTTCGAGGGTAATAGCTACGTATGTTGAAAAAATGAAGATATTAGACTATTTTATGATTGCAAATGGTAAAGAATGTGATTAAAGGCTCTTTTCCTATGTCAAAAGTTTTAGTTTTCGAGGGTAATAGCTACGTATGTTGAAAAAATGAAGATATTAGACTATTTTATGATTGCAAATGGTAAAGAATGTGATTAAAGGCTCTTTTCCTATGTCAAAAGTTTTAGTTTTCGAGGGTAATAGCTACGTATGTTGAAAAAATGAAGATATTAGACTATTTTATAATTGCAAATGGTAACGAATGTGATTAAAGGCTCTTTTCCTATGTCAAAAGTTTTAGTTTTCGAGGGTAATAGCTACATATGTTGAAAAATGAAGATATTAGACTATTTTATAATTGCAAATGGTAACGAATGTGATTAAAGGCTCTTTTCCTATGTCAAAAGTTTTAGTTTTCGAGGGTAATAGCTACGTATGTTGAAAAAATGAAGATATTAGACTATTTTATGATTGCACATGGTAAAGAATGTGATTAAAGCTCTTTTCCTATTTCAAAAGTTTAAGTTTTCGAGGGTAATAGCTACGTATGTTGGAAAAATGAAGATATTAGACTATTTTATGATTGCACATGGTAAAGAATGTGCTTAAAGGCTCTTTTCCTATGGCAAAAGTTTTAGTTTTCGAGGGTAATAGCTTCGTATGTTGGAAAAATGAAGATATTAGACTATTTTATGATTGCACATGGTAAAGAATGTGATTAAAGGCTCTTTTCCTATGTCAAAAGTTTTAGTTTTCAAGGGTAATAGCTACGTATGTTGGAAAAATGAAAATATTAGACTATTTTATGATTGCACATGGTAAAGAAAGTGCTTAAAGGCTCTTTTCCTATTTCAAAAGTTTTAGTTTTCGAGGGTAATAGCTACGTATGTCGGAAAAATGAAGATATTAGACTATTTTATGATTGCAAATGGTAAAGAATGTGATTAAAGGCTCTTTTCCTATGTCAAAAGTTTTAGTTTTCGAGGGTAATAGCTACGTATGTTGGAAAAATGAAGATATTAGACTATTTTATGATTGCACATGGTAAAGATGTGATTAAAGGCTCTTTTCCTATGTCAAAAGTTTTAGTTTTCGAGGGTAATAGCTACGTATGTTGAAAAAATGAAGATATTAGACTATTTTATGATTGCAAATGGTAAAGAATGTGATTAAAGGCTCTTTTCCTATGTCAAAAGTTTTAGTTTTCGAGGGTAATAGCTACGTATGTTGGAAAAATGAATATATTAGACTATTTTATGATTGCATATGGTAAAGAATGTGATTAAAGGCTCTTTTTCTATGGCAAAAGTTTTAGTTTTCGAGGGTAATAGCTACATATGTCGGAAAAATGAAGATATTAGACTATTTTATGATTGCAAATGGTAAAGAATGTGATTAAAGGCTCTTTTTCTATGTCAAAAGTTTTAGTTTTCGAGGGTAATAGCTACGTATGTTGGAAAAATGAAGATATTAGACTATTTTATGATTGCACATGGTAAAGAATGTGATTAAAGGCTCTTTTCCTATGTCAAAAGTTTTAGTTTTCGAGGGTAATAGCTACGTATGTTGGAAAAATGAAGATATTAGACTATTTTATGATTGCACCTGGTAAAGAAAGTGATTAAAGGCTCTTTTCCTATGTCAAAAGTTTTAGTTTTCGAGGGTAATAGCTACGTATGTTGGAAAAATGAAGATATTAGACTATTTTATGATTGCAAATGGTAAAGAATGTGATTTAAGGCTCTTTTCCTATTTCAAAAGTTTTCGTTTTCGAGGGTAATAGCTACGTATGTTGGAAAAATGAAGATATTAGACTATTTTATGATTGCAAATGGTAAAGAATGTGATTAAAGGCTCTTTTCCTATGTCAAAAGTTTTAGTTTTCGAGGGTAATAGCTA
>NW_027064744.1:0-24681 GCF_032884065.1 Artemia franciscana
GAAAGAGCTACTTGGTAATCTAGTTGCTAAGTCTGATAGTTTCCTTGCGGTTGAAGTTTCGAATGTGGTCATATTCGTCGTTTATTTTCCTACTAATTACCGTAATGATATGTCTGAGAGAAAGTTCTCTCTCACATGTACATCTATTGCCACGCTAGTATCAAAATATGATGATGAATGCCTAAGTTGTCTCCTGTTTGGTGACTTTAACTGTGAACTGTCTGACCCTCAAAACAATAGATCTCAGATCTTGCTCCATGCTTGTCCAAGTCTCACCTATGTTGGAAATGATCACGATTTTACGTACATCCATCAATCTGGTTCCGTGTCTCAGTTGGACGATTTATATTGTTCTTCTATGATTAAAACCACCTCTAATACTACGGTTCTTCTTGATTACTCCATATCCGAACACATGCCGATCTGTAATTCTTTTCAAATAAAGCCCTTGCCGCAAACTTCACCCACAAATTCCCCCATCTAAATGGTTATTCAGCCTCAACTGGGAAGCAGCTAACATCGATTCCTACCAGAGTTCATGTGACTACATACTGTCGAAGATCCGAATTCCTTTCGCACTTCTCTGTTGTCCGAATATGACAGTAGAATCAGAAAAAACCATCCTACTAAACATCTACTGTTCTGAGATAACGCATGCTATCCATACAGCTGAGAAAACTGCAGTTCTGGTCCACGAAATTCGCCACGGCACGGAAGTGCGTAACTGGCGGAATAATCCTAATCTCCTGGCCGCATGTGATTCAGCAAAATTCTGGCTACATTTATGGGTAGACTATGGGAAGCCGCGCTCTAGAGTAGTCAACGCTGTTCGTATTTACATGAAACGTTAATTTTCAAAGCCATCGCACAACATAAGGCTAACGAAATCGCCCGTACCAGCGAGATTGTCGATAATTCGCCTCTTGCCTTATGGCATCTTTGATCTAAGAAAAAATCTTATAATGGCCCGCAGTGCATGCCAGAAAAAGACTGGTGTGACTACTTCAGAGACCAATTTTCAGCCCCAAATTCCTACCTAGATAACACCTTTTGCCAGGCCCTCGATTAGGAGCTTCAGTTTGCAGTTAAGGATATTGGCGTCCTGGTCACTCTGTCCTTGATGCGTTCCAAAATTGATAAGGTAAAAAAAAAGAAATCTAAGGGCATCGATGGTATATCTGGTACCCATTTAAGCTTTGACAACAATCTTCTCCTAGAGGACCTTTCTCTGCTATTTCAAATGATTTCCGTTACTGGCATCGTTCCAGACAGCTTTGGTGTTGGATTGGTCCATTCTATTCTCAAAATAGGTAAACCATCTGACCAGTGCGCTTCATATCGTCCGATCACTGTTTCAACTACTTTTTGTAAGCTATTTTAATCCCTTATTTTTGATGAAATTGCACTTCGATGCACTACTCCGGACGACCAGTTCGGTTTCAAAAAGCACTCAGGACAGGAACACGTTCACAGTGTTCTTGCAAATATTCTTATTGATGCAGATAAAAATGGTGATTTTCTCGTCTTTGGAGCACTTGATGTTAGTAGAGCCTTCAATTGTGGCATCCATGGCCATATCCTGCTCAAAGCCCTTCAGCGAGGTGTTTCCTCTTGCATCCTTTCCCCTGTTTACAGTGTGTACAATAAGCTCTCGGCTGTTATCCTGATCCCCTCTCCGTCCGGCAGTTTTCCTTCTAAAGAACTGCTGAGTGTCAAGAAAGGCGTACGTCAAGGTGGCAAAACTTCTCCATCACTGTTTAATAAAGCTATTATCGAAGCACAGCAAGTAATAAAGCCGTCGTGCTTTTTCGTGGGATTAATCTTTCGCTGCTGAACTTTGCTGATGACATTCTTCATGTTTCTCGTTCGATATCTTTATTTCAACAAAATTACAACTCACTCGCAGCGGCATACACTTAGATCGGACTTTCCTTCAACGACTATAAAACAGAACTTCTTTTCTTCAATGGTTCAAAAAATGAGCTTTCAATTAACCTCTCCGTTAAAATTGGCGACACTCTGATTAAGCCTTGTGAGTCCCTTACGTATCTTGGCCTTCCTACTTATTCTACATTGAAGGACACACGCTCAGCACTGACAAACCATCTCTGTTCCCGTCTACGAGCGTCTTACGGATTACTTATTGCCAATAAGTATCGTTTCAACCGTCCTCTCCTTGCCCGGCTATACAATGCTTTTACTACCCCCCATCTGCTTGCTCTGGTTCCCTTCTGGAAAATATTCAAAGCTACCAAAAAGAAAGCCATTTGCAGCGCATTTCACAGATATGATAAGTTTCTCCTGCGTCTACCTTTGTGGGACAGCAATGGCGGCATCTCCAGGAAATATAAGGTCACCAACCCTTCGATGGCCATTTAGAGAGAGAATCTCCAAATTCAGTACCAATGTTTTAAGAGCCAACCACCCCTGGACTAGTGTTTTTTTATAATATTTGTAGTGGAAGTGTATTTAAATTTTTATGCTTTTCTTTCTTTTTCTTTTATATACTCCGTCTTTTCCGTTTTTGATGGGTAGTAAATTAATAATAATAATAATTACATGTGTGCACTCCAATTTTCTAACGTTACAGCAGAACGGTTGTTCAGGGCCCTCAAAAATTTGAAAACAGATAAACGAAACTGTTTGGCGACAATATCGGTTGCGTATAGTCTTCAGACCAAAGTGAGAATGAAGAGACTCAATCGCAGTTCCTATTCTCTTGTCCTTGACCGTGAAATGACGAAGCTTCTGTCAAATGTTAAGGCTTCTGCAACTGCTGAAGAAGCAGCTACGCTTATTTCTGGTTTTGGGGCTCCCTAGGTCGTAGGTAGTGTGCTTAGTTTAGCTGATATTGAGCCTCTTCCTGGCAATTTTCAATGACATATTTTTTTTTGTATAATTTAATATAACTGAAACTTGAAGGCTTCATTTTTTCCTGCACAGTATAGTACGAACAAGGTTTGTTGCAAATACATGTTTGATCATTCGAAAAATTCTTTGCTTTCCCATCCAAAATACTCCCTTTTTGGTGCAGAATAAATTGAAAAAGCTGATTTCCACTCTAGAATTTAAGCAGGCTTATGTGTTTGAAGCTAGGTAGAACCGCCGGACCGAAAAGCCTTTTGAAACACCAGTCAATAAAATAAAACCTGTATACATTTTCAACCAATCAGAGAAAAAAAGGATTGGCCAGGTATCCTAAACAAAATTCTTTTTATTTGTTTTAAGTTTATCTTTTTAAATCGAATCTTACGCGTGGGGACCTTTATGGTATTTTTCCGGGATAAATTTTTAACGGTATTGAATTGTCTAGACGATTTTCTGGGAGAGGAATAATATTTCTGTGGAGATGGAGCTGGATTTCCTGGCATTTTTAAAAACTGTTTGAAATAAAATAAAAGATTTTTTCCGTCTGAAGTACGCCCAAGGAGCAACATTAAAATGAACAAAAAAATATTATCTATATGAAGGGGATAGTCCCCCTTTTCTTTACGCTTAAGTTCAGATTTAGTCCCGATTCTGTAAGAACAACTTCCAAAACAATTGAAAAATGAGAAGCTTAAGTACTAAAAAACTTGAGCATGAATAGTTGGGCGTTTAGAAGGGGACAGTCCTCTTACTATGTTATCGTTTCTATTCGTTTTAATTTTTAATTCTGTTCCTTGCTTTCAGGTGATTTTTTAAATTAAATTTCTGGTGTAAGTTCATGTTTGCTTGCCGAAGAATATTCATTAATTTTGAGAAATCATTGCACATGTTATTGCTTCGTATGAGATTATTGCCTTTCTATAGGCTACTTTATTTTTGTCGTCTCTCTGAAAATAAATGACATAAAAATCTCGTTTTCGGGCTATGGGAATAAAGCAGCAAAGATAATATAGAACCTAAAGCAACAAAATTGCAGTGTCATTCAGCCTATTTTTTTTTTTAAATTTATTTAAAAATAGTTCTGAGGTTTGTCTGCAATACCAGCAAAAATTGTTTTTGGCTATGGGCTTCAATCCTATACCCTTAGCTCTAGAACCTATTCTGTTAAAACTTGATTTAGTACGTGGATCCAAGCCTACTTGAGCCTGAAAACGAAGCTATAACCATTTTGGCTCCAAATTTTGTAACAAAATTCCATTTTGAACTTGCCCCCGAAAGTTCCCCGAATCTTGAAGACTTGTCCCCGGAAACTCCCCGAATTTCTTAAACTTGTCCCCGAATTTTGAGATTCGAGAGTGGAAGCCCTGTCCTAATCACACCTGTTGCTAGACTGCCCTAGAGATAGTCTTATCAGGAAATCTTAAACCAAACCTATAGATTTAAATATATAAACCCTTGCTTACTATTCAAAGATTACTCTCCGTAGTTCAAGATTGACTCAGCAAAATGTCACTAATTACAGATGTTCACAAAAGGTAACAAAACACAGATGTTTTGTAAACACTGATTATTCAACATAATGAAACAAAAAAGGTTAAATAAACACCAGTTCACAGGTGTTAATCAGCAGCACAGTATTGTACAAGCAGGGAAACTTATTCTTACTACAGTTCGTTACCACGAACTGTTTGATATGGTCGATCTATTTGCACCTAGTGTTTTGATTCCAAAGAATCTGAAAAAAATAGATAAAGGTATGATTCTAAAGGTTATTGAAAGAAAAATAAAGGTAATATGAATTATTTATATATCGATATAAACTATGTGCTAAATATTTAATCCAGTTAAACTATCACATTTTATAAGTAGTATAAGAAAAATGGAATATAAATAAAGTCCTATTTCATATATTCATTGAATTCTTATTTCAAAAAACCTAATTTTATCATAGAGCTCAGGGTGGCATTGTAACTATCTCGGAATTCTGTCAGGATCGTAAAAATGTTGGAAATCTTCATTTAAAATGGCGGGAACTCAATTAAAAATGGGGTAAATTGACGGGGAAATGTACTTGGGGTCCAAAAAAGGTGTTCAAATTGTTAAAAATACAAAAGTGAGACTAAATTCGATTTCCAAGGAACTGTTTTTATTTTGAATGTTGGAATGGGAAATGTTTGAAATGTGCATTATTTGATGTTGAAATGATTCAAAATGGATTTAAAATGATGAAAATTGCTGGGGATTATCTAGGTGAGGCAGAAACCCCTTTTTTAGTCTAATTTCAGCCAATTTTTATTTAGATTTCTTATCCTTTTTTAAGTTTAACGTGTTTTAAGCTTAAAATTTTAAGATTTTTGCTTTAGCTTCCTTTATTATTTCTTCATTTGATTTTTCTATGTTTTCTTTGTAAATTTTGAAAGTTTAATGATAAAAATTCTTTATTTGCTGTGTTTTAGGCTTTGACATTGGATATTGTGTTGGCTTAGGTTAAATAAAACTTACCTATATATTAGTAGCTTCAATTCAGGTTAATTTGAGTTATATTTCTACCGCTAAAAGGACAGTATTAAATCTTTCCACGTAAAGCTACGTAATCTTCGAAGTATTAGATTGCAGTCAAAGGATGAGTTTCTCTACCTATCTTTTCCAAATAACGTATGAACAAATTGTCACTAATTTGCCGTGCAATAACAGTTTTGTTATCTCTAAGGCCGAAGATTATGTTCAATAGGTCAACTAATTAATTGGAAACTTATTTATCTCTTGCTCTTTTACAACCAATCTCAAAGAGTATTTTTAACACGGTTAGTTTTCAACTTTCTTATTCTCAAAATCTTAAGTGCTGTGGCTGATTTTTGTTCTTATTCGTACAGTCTTTCAAAGTCTGTGCTTTTAAATTCCCCTTTTGTTGGAGACCCTTACTTATTATGTTGCGTAAAATGACAAAAAAATTTTCATTTGTATAAAACGTTGTATATTTGTATATATATATATATATATATATATATATATATATATATATATATATATATATATATATATAACCATATAACATTTTTCATATATTACCAATTATTTATATCTCTATTTTTTTTTTTTACCGTATTTTAAATACCATATACATTTTACTATACATTGACTGGTGTAATTTGTCTATAACAGCCTAATAGTTAATTCTAATTACGATAGTCGTTATGTTGGCGTTGGCACAATACTTATTAAAAATAAATTCTTCGTCAAATTTATTCTCACATCTGTGTTTGGATGCACAAAAGAAAAACCTAAAAAAGCATTTCAAGTAACTCTATTTCATTGTCACTAATTTCATCGTCAATACTCCCTGTAAGAATTTTATATGTATCTTTCAGAGTCAATCTAAGTAATTTTCTCCAGTCGTAGTTTGTTTTTAAGTACTTTTGCTTTATGAAAATATCAGTTCTTCTATATATTCCATCACTAAATCTATCATAAAAGGTGTATTTCTTCGAATCAAGAAACTTGTGAATTTCTCGATTTTCCTCTTCTGACTTCCTGTCGGCTTCTATCATGAAAACAGCTATATTGACAATGTTGAAAGGAATTGTTTCTAGAATATCCAACTCAGCGTCTTCATCAGCCAAAATGAATAAGTCAATCTTGGTCATATTTACAGCTAGCATGATTGAATACACAGGGATGCACAGCACATGGAAAGCATCCTGATTAAACACAACTTCACCAGTATTAAAAACAGTGGGCGTATGGTCAAATGAAGTATAGACAGCTACAAAAACAAAATTGAATCACCAAGCTAATAAATAATCTAAATAAAATGAAGATAACACAAACAAATTTATTAGAAAAGAACTTCAGAAAGTAAGGCACAATTGGCTCTAATACTTCTTCAGATGACTTTGTTTTAGTGTCTCACTGATACGTCAATTGTTGTTATCTCATTAAACTTTAAACCAACAATTTATCATCTTATTGCGTGATAACAAATTCACTAACCAGATATATTTTCAAAGGATTAAAAGACCTGTTACCAACACGTTAGCGAAATAAAAATTTGAATTTTGACAATATACAATTGAAAAACATTCACTAAGAATCAGACTTCGTAATTTGCTATAACTGTTGTACACAAAAGGTATAAGGATTGAATGAGATATCTATATACCTTATCAAAAGGGAATCACGAAACCCTTTTCTAAAATCAAGAATTAGAAAATAAAACTAAGAATTAGTAATTAGGTTTGTAGTAGCTTGACACAAGGGAGTAATTTTAGTGTAGGATATGAATAAACAGCTCTCCTTCTAAAATCGCTTGAGGGGTCTATAAGACACAAATGATGTCATTGGCAAAGAAAAAGACACTAGAAGTCATTGTTTACTCAAAATATTTATTATACTATGGTAAACCAAATCAAACGCTTCCTATAAGATTCTCATCTTTAAAAACTTTATATCTTATATTAACATCTTTATATCTTAAACATCTTATCTTTATAAATATCTTACGTTTTCTATTTGTGCATCAAAACTGCCTAAATGAATGTAGAAAAATTTCATGCTAATAAGAGAAAAAACTAAAGTTTATACGCTTAAGCGTTGGGAACTTTCAAAGCGGGATTAGAGGGATGTTGAAGTATTTTATGGAAGAGGTGGTCTTTTAATCTTCAGAAAAAACTCATTCAATAGGAAACTAAAAGTTCTAGTTTCTGTATGAAAAAATGTTCTACTGGTGTACAATTTGTTTAAAATAGTCCAAAGGTTAATAAAAACAATGGTGGGTTTTAAAACCCTCCACAGCCCCAAAACTGGGCAGAAAGCCCAGATAAAGAAAAAGCGAAAATCAAGAAAAACAACAACAAAAAGAGACACCAGAAATAAAAACACACTTTGACAACTGCAAACGAGGGACAAACAGAAATCACCAAAGGTGGGAAGACTTCTGGCATTCGGTTGTGAAATCACAAATATGCTTTTCAATAACTCCAGCTAGGTTCACTAAATGATAGTTTCTTTGCAGAAAAGAGTTACTTGTCCAAGTCGAAAGTTCATTTAAATACTTTGCAAATTTAAACTAAAGGAGAAGAACTTGCTTTTTTTGCCACAATTAAGGAAAGACCAAACAGAAGCAAAGGCAAGTAAGTGAGTAATCGTTAGGTTATTATATGAGTGAGAACGTTGAACTCTACTAAGATACGAAATTTTTGAAGCCAGGGAGGCATACGCAGCCTGGATCTTACTGGCATAATTTCTTATTGTCATTTTATTGTCAGGTAAGTAAGGCTTCTAGAAAAAGAAACCTCAGAGGCAGATGGACTTATTGAATTTCTATTCCCCCTATAGTTGAATGGTGGAACAACTATTTTATCAGTATTAAAGCTCAAACCAATGTGTTCGTGCTCTTCTTGGAGAAACTCAAAGGTCGAAGAGCATATTTAAAAGGGTAGGAAAGGTTTAGTAGATCATTTGCAAACGTTACTAATGAAAGATCAACTCTTTTAAAGATAATTGTACATTTTGGCTGTCCTGAGCACCGGTAACACAATTGTTAAGCAAAACCGGAGAAGTGACAGCTCAATGGTGTACCCCTTTCAGAATCGGAGATAGTTGACTACCATCTTTAATTCCAGCCTTTAGATTTCTATACATGTATCTTAAGCAAGTGATTACCCAGGCAGCAGTACCTTTCAAAAAGGCCTCTAGCAAAATCTCGAAAATATACACGAGTCAATAGCTCTTGCAACGTCGAATGTACATAACACGAGGAAATTACCTCTTTTTTCAGCATCCTTCAGCACATTATAAGTAGAAAGAGAGCATGCTCTCTGCCTAGGCCTGACTGGTACCCAGACTGGCGAAGAGGGGCGGAACATTTTCTTCAATATATTTTGTTTAAAAAGATTCAAAGAGCTTGAAACTAGTACATGAGATGGTAATGGGGTAATAACAACTGCACAGACAAGCTTTTTTTTGCCCTTTTCAAGGATAGGATTCACTTGTCCGATAAAAATTTGCAAAGAGACTACACGACAAACAAGAATGGTCTGAAACAATAATGGTCGACTAAAGTACCAGCAATTTGCAGGTGTCTTGCTGAAATAGAATCAACACCAAAGGAAAAATTTTTCTTTAATTTCAGATCAAAGAGTGAACAGCACTTGAGAACTCAACCAGGAGGGATTTGGTTTTATTTGAAAGAACAAGGTCAAGCTCTTTTTCAGATAACTCCTCTATGTTTTTATTGTAAGCACTAACATCCCTTACCAAATATTCAACCCACTATTTTCAGGCAACAAAGTTAAAAATCTCAGGATATGTTCAGAGGGATGTTAAGTAGTTACTTTTTTGCCATTCTATCCCTTTGCTCTTTTATATTCCCCCTTCCCTTATAGTTAATAAAAAAAATTGTAAAACAATATTATACAACATTTTAAAATGGGTATGAGCTATAACTATGGATATGCCATGCCCCTATAGCTCAGGTGACTAGGATTATGAGTCATGACATTTGCTCATTGTTCGAATTATATAAATAAATTATAGAGACTGTTTGACTCTTGATGTATTGGCAAAGGCTAAGGGAACAAATGTAAAATATCAACGAATTTTGAATATATGTGAACAAAACTTCTGCAGTATGTTAAGCATGGCTGTGGATATTAAGTTGAAAATTTCAGGACATGTTTTGAAAAATATTGCAATGTGATGGAAGGGCTAACAATCCTATTGCCACGTTTTTCTCACTCTCCTTCCCGGAAAGATATTTTATAAAAAAATTATTTTTCTGGAATGAAATAAAGGTCAAATGAATATGCCACTGGGGATAATATAATTATTCTAAGCCCTTAGGTAAGGGATTCAGTTTCATAAGTTGTCCATTGCTAATATACATTGTTTTTTTTTGTTAAAAATAAGGCAAATTTGACCCTACTGCTATTATTCCTGAAAACCACTTTGGAGCCAATTGACCTAAGTCCAACTTAGCTGTGCCAACGCCTCCCTTGTCCTAATCTCTTCAAAGTTTCCTTTTTTATAGCCACTTAGAAGGTACCAATTTTTCTTAAATATTTCTTTCAAAATCCTCCTATTCTATTTTGGCACTTATTGCTGTATGTTTGGCCTTGTACCGTTGGCCAACACGAAAATCTATTGCAATCTTTCATCTGCCAAATCTGTTCTAGCTATCTTAGACTTTCTCTCATTATAGCCCTAGAAAGCAAGACTGAGCCAAAATTTTTGTGAAGAATAATGTTTGAGATACAGTCAGTAAGTCAGGTGCCCAAAATAAATTACAAATAATTTCTCTGCAAAAGATCTAGTAAAACTACCTTTGTTTGTCGGAGCACCCACTATTCAGAACCTTATAAGATAACTCTTATCATTTAGTTTCCATTATCCTAATCTTGCTATTTAAGCCTTTCTCCTAATTAAAAATTTTTTAACTTAAACAAATACTCTAGACCTCGGCTATTTTATTTTATGATATTCACTTCACCTAACGTTTTTATTAACAATACTGTCTAAACATGTGAGGTTGTCCACTGTATCGAAATTGATATCTACTGTGTTCTCGTAACTCCGCATTACATTTCGTCTTTACTTGTTACTGGCCTTGGTAAATTAGTCATTTTAATATAAACTTTAAAACCTATTATTGTACTTTGGTAGCAAAACCTTTCGAAGCTCAGTCATTTTGGTAACATTTATATCTAGGATGCTCAAATTACCAGCAAGATCCAAGCACAGTTCTAAGTTCCAATTCTATTTTCTGTTCTTCTATTGCCTTTGCTAGGATCCTTAAGGCAAAATCCATGAAAGTTCTTCTTATATGTGGAAATACAGAACAACTAAACTTAACTGCCAATTCAAATGAAAATCAGCTAATAACATCACTCTTTACCTTAGCCGCAGGAATGATAATTATATACGGGCACTAAATACCTTGTATATTTATTTGGTACACGTCGAAAGAAAGTGATCTTCGACAAAACTATTCTATCAGCTAAATATAACAATTGATCTTATTAAAAAAGATTGATGATTAAATCAGTTTGGTGGCTCAAGCGTTTCAAAAACCAAAATCATAGTCCGTTGTAGCGTATCTATAACATCAAAACCAACATAATTAAATTATTCATTCACCACAAAATTAGCACCTGGGATCTTATTTTATTAATTCTTTTAGTGCTGTCACTAATGTTTCCTTACAAAATAAATTTTATTATAACTCTATCACGCTTCAAAATATTCTGTCAATGGCCTTTTACTTATCCCTAACATTGGCCTGTTCTGATATTTAACTGGGAAAGGTCTTCTAATTTTTTTAACTTGTCAACACAATACTGTACTGTTATGCCATCCGGCTTCATCTTTAAGATCTTTGGCAATTTTATCCATGGCCTCCAATTTACCTCTCCTCAATTCGAATTTTAATGCTTTCTCCAATTTCTTTGTATTCCACTTGTTTTTATCTGATCTATCCCCTAAACAATTGTTGAAAAAGGCACTCCTCCTATTCGATATATATAAAAAGTGTCCGTAGTACTCCTAGCTACTTAGTTGATTCTCCCTAAGACACCATCAGTTACTTTACCAACTCTTTTTGTAAGACTATTCGAGTCTTCTTCAAAACACGGTCAAGTTTTCAACTCTCTTTTATTCAACTGTTCATGGGGATTTTCCTTCAATTTCTTACTCGGGAGTCTACGAACTTTTTTAGATTATCGCTTGTTACCCCTCCTAAATTATGTTTGAACTGAGATCCTTCTATCCCACAGATAATCCCAGGGAATCCACAAAAAACCACCAGTAATCCTGCATATGCTCCAAAGCAAACACATCTTCCAATTTTTATTTTGTCATCATGTAAATGTTAGACAGGTTTCGTTGATATCTTTGACGTAAGGTGTTCTTTGGTTGACCTCTCCTGCATTCTCCTGAATTTATTTTTACAAGATTTGTCTTTGAATCCTATCGTCTTTAATGTGGATCACGCATCCCAGGCATAAACACCTTTGTTGCCAAATGACGTCTGTTCTATGGGCTGGCCTGAGATAGACGATATTATCTGCTAGGTAACATGACATCTGCGGTTAATGTACAGAATCCTCTAAAAGGCAGTTACTTTTGAAAGTGAAAATCAGTCAATCCAGTTATTGGCTTATATTCCAGCACTCGCTGCTGTAGAAAAGTGCAAAAGGGAATTGCTATTAAATAGCATCATTTTCCTCACTTTCATTTCATAGCATTTGTTTTCGATTGCCACACAGGTTAGTTGGTTAAAAACTTCACTAACTTACTCTATCCTCAACGGCACTTTTCACTGTGTGCCGAGGTGCCAGAACTCTATGAATGTTTAATCTCCACAGTTGTTTGATAAAGCTGCTTGACAGTTGAATCTCCACAGCTTATGGCCAGTCTAATCAGTTTTTGCCCTGCTCTTTGTCTTTTCCGTGTTAATTTTCAACTCAAAAAGGCCAGCATTCTTACGGATAGTATTGAGATGATCCTAGAGTTTGGTTTTGTAACTTTCCGTAAAGGCAATGTCGTAAGCAAAATCCAGATCATCTAGCTATTTGCCTTCCCAAATTTGGATATTGAACTCTTTACAATCAAGTAGTAGGTAGCATACGGGGAGGACGAAACTGAATGGGGAAAGAATGAAGAAAGCTAAGAATGAAGAAAGCCACAAAGCCATAGTAGAACTGACATGAAACTTAACTATCTTGTATCCTGCCATGATCCGAAAAAAATATTCTTTGCTTTCATACAATGCAACAACTTGGGTTACTTTTTTATAAGGAATTTTGGAATATCGCAGAATTTTCCATGGCAAGTCTCAGTCAATAAAGTTGAAATCTTTCTCGAACTCGAAGAAAGACAGGTACATTTCTCCGCATAATAGATTATTCTCCTCATTTATCATTCGTAGCATGTAAATGAGATCCTTGCATGATCAGAAAGGCTGTAAGCCGTGCTATTCATCCCACAAGAATTTATCGAGGACTGTCTGGATGCGATGGAGAATAGTCTTTGAGAAATCTTTACCTGCAATAGATAACAGACCGACACCTCTTTAGTTGTCACAATTTATCGTCTCTCCCTTATACAAGAATTTTATGACCTACTTTTTGTCCTATAATCGGGTATTTTTTAAGACTTCGAAATACTAGCAAAAACTAAGACACACATCCATACAGGTATTCAGTGATGTTTTTATCATATTAGCCTTTATTCTCTAATTTCCTTCTGTTTTGCCTTTCTTTAGCTTTCAGGCTGCCAGTAAAACTTCTATATCACACTTATATTTCTACATCTACATTACATCTTTTTCACTGAATTGGAGGTTCAAAAAAGGGATTGTCAGGATATCTTGCATATCCAAAGGGCGTGGTCTGTTTAAAATCTTTTCAAAATGCAGGACAATACTTTGGGTATTTCTGATTTTTCTAACACAATTTAGCCACATGTATATTTATCTTGTACGTTTTATTTAGGCATTTTTATAACAATTTCATTGGTAATCTTGCTTAAGAAACTGAAGTACCCTGGATTCTCCGTTTTCTCCACCATCATAGCTTTTTCATCCAAACATTTGCATTTATCTCCCCCTTGCACTTCTCTTATATTGTCTATATAGGCAACTATACTTTTGATTGTTCAGAACCTTGTGACTTTATTCACCAGCTTTTAGTAGCTGCTGCCTTAAGTTACGACGCTTACCAATCAGGTTGGAAGTTCTCTCTGACAGCCACCGGTTTTTGGTCTCTTGGTGTACTCAAGTGTAGCAAAAGTGGTCTGAGTGTAAACATCTTTGATGGTGTTCAAGGATGACTCTAGTCTGACATTGGCGTAAAAATCTAAGGAGAGGGCTTTAAATTTGTTGGAGGGTGTAACGATTAACTCATTTTAAACTGCCACCGCAGAAAGCTTCGAGGAGTCGAATGTTTGGGTTTAATTCCTGATCTTTATTGGTGGGCCTAGCTTCAATCCTATTCTTGCTATCAATTAGGGTGTTATCAGAGACCACCTTAGCACTTCTGAAACCTCTTAAATTTTGCAGACTTGATTTTCCTTTTTTTATCTAAAGCTTGTCAATTTGGTTGTGCATTCTACTCTCAGAGGGAGTCTCAAGAAAATTTATGGATAATCTTCTGTGCAAAAATATTGCCCCCAATTATTAGGTCATTTACAATAGCAAGTAATGTTAAACCTTCGCATTTAGAGTTAAGTTTTTTCCAGTATAAATAACTAATGTGGAAAATGGTATTACAAATGGAAGTAAGTCACCATTTTGAATTATTCGATGAAACGATATAATTATATAGACGTATTTATTCTTTATTTTTTTTCCATCTCAATTTGTTTAATTTGTTTTCTTTTAAGCAATAATTTGACAGACTCTTTACCAACAATAATATTTTCTATTTTAAAATTGGACAATTTTCTTGTTTCTTAAAACATTTGTTTATTTTTTTGAGCAGAAGATAAAGGAATTGTACATTCAATAAAGTCAGCTTTTTTATCCATTTCATATGTATCAAGAAGAGATAAGAACGATAATGTTGGAACATTTTGAAGTAGTAGTTTGAAGTATAGATCGATATTGCATGCTTTATTTTCTTTTTTACATTTTTCAATCCTTGTCACTTGTCTTTTATGAAGTAATAGTTTAACAGATTCTCGTTAATTCATTTTTACTCCTCAAACATTACATTTTGTTTTGAATCGAAACAGGTTTTAATTTTTTTTTCAAGTTTTGGTAAATAAATTCTACAATCTTCCGTTTATTGGAGAATTATTTGTTATACATAAAATTCCAAGGTAAAGATTTTCGTACTACTCTTTTCAAAACAACTTCATTGGCACGATTTTTGCTTCAACCTTCCTTTCATTCTCTTTTGAAATACCTCATCGGGATATTTTTCAAGTATACTTTATAAGAACATTTTAGAAATTAACCAAAAGTTCAGATAACTTCATGAAGCCCCTGAGTATACCAATACAGTTGACAAATTAACTGCTTCTACCCCATTATTTGGGTTTGCAACATTTTTAATTCTTCTATTTTCTGCATTGATATTTTCTTTTACTACTTTCGAGGTATTTAACTAATAGTCCTTTTTGATCAATTATAGTTTATATATTGCCAGGTGATTGATAAATTTCAGCTAATCTGTTAATATCCTCACCTAAATACTGATTTGTAAAAAAATTGTTGGTTAACAGCTTCACGCTTGAAATTGTTGAAAATAGTTTTTACATTTAAAATCATAGCATCTTTTTCTGATTTTGAATCACCTAGATTAGCTAATCGTTTTAATTGTAAATCTATATTACAAGCATCATCAAGTAATCTGCTTTCGTTACTTGTATACTTCCAATACTTACCTCCTAACCGTCCAATCTTGTTCAATTAGTACGTGCAAATATTATTAAGCGAATGTTTGTTCTATACATGAGCTTGGAAGTTTATATTTCATAGCTCTGAAGCTTATTGCTGAATATCTTGGATTATAGCTTATAGCCTCAAGGGATGAAATCCCGAGGGTATGGTGTTTACTTTATTTTTCAAAACGTTTCTTTTAGTATCATTAGAGTCTAGAGCTTTTTATTTGGTTTTTCTAAGAAAATTCTATGTTTGTTTGCTCTTAAGGCATACTAACTTTCTGAAAGCTTTTCAGTTTTTCGAGTAATACATCCTTACAATTCTTTAATGTTATTTTATCTTTAACGATTTTTGTTTTGATACCTTTTAGTTATTCTTTGCTTTGGTTTCGTCGTCATCCTCTTTTAAATAAGTATATGCTTTCGATCTTAATCCTACAAACTCGGATATTATTGTTCCAGATAATTCATCCTTCATCATACCCACAACTTTCTTATTGACTGCAGGAAAGTTATAAGTTTTGTCTGTTTTATAATCTGAATTATTGAATTTTTCTTGGAGGTCAGGTTTAATGCATTGATAAGAATCTTCAGTTCAAATACCAAAAATAAAGCTATCTGTATCCACATAACATTGCTCAATGTTTTCACTAAATTTTGGTTTCATGTAATCCTAATGAAATTCATACATCAGATACTTAGATAACTCTAATACAGAAAATCCAATAAAAAAAGGTTTATCAAGATTTATTTTTTACTTGACCATTCTGGATACTGAGAAATTCTCGCTAAAGATTATTTCCGATCTAAAGTTATGTATTTTAACTTTTTTTGTTTTTGTTAATCACTGGTGATTATTTCAATACTAGCTCTTTTTCTAGCATTTTGCATGGTTTACCCAAAACAAGTAGTATTCACGAAATTGAAAAAATGTTTCTTGAAATCATTTTTTCCCTTATATCGTAATTTAGTATTATGATTGATATGTTCTCTTAAATAGAGAAACTCAGTGAATGCTAGTATTCTATGTGCCTTTTCAATACTAAGCCATGTTTTAAATAAAAATCTCAATTTTTTAATGCACAACATTGTATTATAATGCAGAACATTTTATTGTTTAAAGTTGAACTTAATTTGCATTGAAAATGTTAAGGAGCTAGTGGTTAATCTTTATGTAAGTTGTTTAACTTTCTTGGATATTCTAAATAAACATCATAAATTGCCACTACATTGTCCTCATTCATTTCTGACTGAAAATAATCTTTTAATTGTTGGTAATAGTCTAAGGTGGGGTTTTATTTTAAATGGATGGGTATATTAAAAAAAGGTAAAGTCTTTCTCGGGTATATTTTGTGACATTGCCCAAACATATAAATTGTTAGCATTTAATATATGAAATAATGTGAAGATTGTTTTTGATTAAAGCTTTTCATATTTTTATTGTTTGCTTTAGCATGTCCTTTCATTCATTGCGATAAACATCCTCTTATTCCTTTTTCAATAAGGGTATACAAATCTCTGTAAAAAAATAAAGGAATTTTAGATTTAGAAAAATTTCTCATTTATAACTTCGAAGACCACACTGCCTTTCCATGACGAAAGTAAAACAGTTCAAAATAGGGATGAAACCTTTTTATTGACAGTGAACAGATATAAAATTTAACTGGATATTTCGAACGCATATACAGTGTTCATCATCAGCAGTAAAATTCTGAGTTTTACTACTGATGATGAACACTGTATATGTGTTTGAAAAATCCAGTTAAATTTTATATCTGTTCACTGTTAATAAAAAGGTTTCATCCCTATTTTGCACTGTTTTGATTTCTCATATTAGTCCTGGCACTGAGAAGAAGTACAGTGGATATAGTTTATAATTGTTTAAATATACGTTTCTAAGATTTTCTACAACATCTGATAAAATTAAAACATCCCTTCATAGGTATAATTTAGTGTTATCTAATAGTGTTTTACATTTAAATATTTTTCAAATACATTTCACTCTCATATATTCTTCTTCAAAAACATTTTCCCCTGTTAATCTAGAATACGACTTATCTATTGAAGGTAATTTTGTATCATTTATTTTTTCATAGGTAAAATATATTCATAGGGATATATCCTTTTCTTTATTTTTTTAAAATTCTTCAGGATTTTGAAATACATCAGATGTATACTTAAGGTTATTTCTTAAGCAATTGCAATTTATTTTACATTCTTATTTAGCTAAATTTTCAAGAAGGCGATCTAACGATGACGCAATAAAACGGAGTGAATTTATAAAGCCCATTTTGTTATGGGTTTTATTAACAGTTATTGTTTTGTAAAATGATATAACACTATCTGCTGAATCAAAAATGCCGGTTTCAGGTACTTTTTCCATAAGAAATAAATGAAAGTCATATTCTAAGAGATAATGCGTGACGATAGAAATATATTTAGGAAATGTAAATTTCTATTACAATCTGCAAGTTTAAATCCACGTATATTACCAGTGATGGTTATGATCCAAATGAAATCTATTATCTAAAATTTTCTTTTCACAAATATGATAGCTGTTAATAGTTGTATTATTCCATTTTCCTCTTACTTGTTCTTGTGTATAACCATGATATCCCTTTCAGTTTTCATACTCTTGGACTTTTCTGCACACATTTCTCTTATGGTAGTTAAAAAATGCCCGCTAGCGTTTTCACCAAAATTCTCGTAATATTTATTTTGTGTTGTATGAAAAGTACAATATATTTGGAATTCATAAGCTTATGGCTTCAATTGTCTATTTACCTTTCTTTTCAGTAAATTCTTCGTTACACGATTAAAAATCGGCTATAATAGAGTAAGGTACTTTCACTTGTTTTGCTATATTTTTAAATTCAATTTTAGATTCTGTTTTCGGCATAATGATGTCAGGATCTTCACAGTTTTCTTTTTCATTATATTTTTCCAACTTTGACTTGGAAAACAAATTTCCACAAATTTCTGTGGAAGTGTCTTCCACAAAAAGTACATAGTTAAATTTTATGCCCATTTTTAGTTATTTGAAATGCAATTAATCTACTTAAATTTTTAATTAAAACATAATGACTATTGAAATAGAGTAAATTAATCACATGTTTAGCAGTTTTTCCATTAATATTGGTTTTAGAAATATCAGCTCTAACTACTTTGTTTTCACTTATTCCAAACAAACAAATTTTAATATTATATTTGTTTTCAAGTTTGGAATAATAGTAAATCAAATTAGGAATCATAGGAATAATAGTAATCCTTAAACTTGAATTCATTTTCATGATTTCGATAGTTTGATAGTCTGTCTTCATAATTTTTATCTGGATGAAGATAAGCGAGCGCTGACAAAAGAAAAATTTATTTTGTTTATTTTTTATATTAGTGCAAGCTGTTTAATTTTTTTTACAAACTCAGGTAGTTCTTTAAAGTACCTTACACTTAATTTGGTAATCATGTCCTTCGATAATCAATTCCATCAACTCTTTCAAATTATAAGCCTGATCTGGGTGTATTCTCTATGACTAATGGGTTTATGTTCCTGTGATAGCTATTTAGATGTCTCTGTTTGATATTACCATTTTTATAAAGAATACAGAAGTTGCTATGATAATGAATAGGTTTGAGCTCTTCATTGTTCTTCAGAGACTCAAATATTACACGCGTCGTAAATTGAACTCTGAAACTATCTCTATCATTCATTCTATATTTTAAATCTTTAACAACAGTCAAAAAAGTGGTCCAAAATCACTTCCATTTGGATTCACTGAAATATTAATTTTAACAGAATTTTCTCCAATCAATTGAATAATTTGATTATTATCAAGTTCTTCTTCTTTAAACATATATTCTGGGATATCTAGAGCTTCTCTTGTTTTTTTGTCTTTAGAAATATGTCGATATTCCGTTCTTTTTACCACCTTGTCTACCAGTTACATCTCGAATAAATCGTCAATTTTTAGCATAATCCTTTTCACTGACTTCTATTTGATTATTAAAACAACTTTTATTTTATCGTTCACTTCATCAAAATTCCCAGAACGTGAAATCTGTTTTGCTTATAAAAAACTTTTAATCACTTCAGCAGTGACAGCCGTTTATTAGCAGCTTTTTTATGAAACAAAATTCCAAATCTAAAAAATAGCCAATGCTGAAAAACTTTATTGTTTACTATTTTTTACTCTTGAGATTTTGTTGAGAACATAGAAGTCTGTTATACTTTATTAATACGTCTAATAATTTAACTTTGCTTAATACTGTAAATCTGTAGTAAATGGAGATTTATTATATGAGATGTAAAGAGATTGCTGCCACTGAGTCTTTAACTTGGACAGTTTCAAAAAGAAATGAAGCGCAAAGGATTAAAGGTATTTGCACACTTTGTGGTTGCAAGAAAAATCGTTTTTTTTAAAAGGAAGCAATGAGAAAAAATCTCGATAAAAGGAAGTGGTATTTGTACCACCAGACCAGCGTAGGAAACAAATTTATAGAAATCTATTATTCAAACTTTTCAGGGATTGATGATTTACATAGATAATTAAAAGAACAGGGTCTTTCTGAATCACAACTAAAATCAAAGAAGTGTTGCAAATCAACACTTGTCATACATTTAAAACAGTAAATTAGAGAAATACATTTAAATGAAGACGAGTTTGCATATATAGTATCGATGATCAGTGGCAAGAAGATTTGGTTGACATGCAGCAATATAAAAGTGAAAATGATCAGTTTAATTCTATTCTTACAGTAATAGATTGTCTTAGTAAGTATGCTTGGTGTATTCCTTTAAAGAATGAAATCGGTAAGGAAATGATCAATGCTTTTACGGGTCTATTTAAAAATAGAATACATAAAAAATCACAAACAGATAAAGGTAAAGAATTTATCATGAAAAATGTTCAAATATTTTTTAAGTCATTAAATTCAATTGTTCTCATCTGAAATTCAATTGAAATCTCAAATTGTTGAATAATTTAATAGAACAATAGAGGAGAAATTATGAAATTATTCTACTCATTACAACACAAAACGTCGGATAGATGTAATACCCTCTTTCGTTGACAATTATAACAGTTATTTTCATCGATCCATCAAAATGAAACGAAGAAAAGCCAGTAAAAAAGGAAATGAAAACAAGGTCTATACTAATTTATTTACTGATGCATAGGTTCAACAACTATCAAAAAAGAAATTCAATGTTGGCCATTAGGTTAGAATTAATAAAAGTAAGGGCTGTTTGATAATGGTTACCTACCAAATTATACGTTTCAAGAGTTTCAAATAGCTGAAGTCAAACAACCCCTATAACGTATGAACTGTCAGATAAAACTGGTGAACTCATTATTTGTGGTTTTTACGAAAAAGAACTCTTGAAAGTTATTCAATAAAACTTTAATTGCATAAATGTATCCTGTAAGGTTGAATAAATTCTTAGCGAGTATAGTAAAAAGTAGAGAAATACAAAGAAATATAGTTAAAAACGTGCCATAGAGCAAGCTGGATTTTTTTACTATGCTGGAAAGCTGGCTGCTCCAATCGCTGAAATAGAAGATCAATATTCAAATATGATTACTGATAAATTATATGAAAATAAAATAAGTTTAAAAAGACGATTGAAAAGCTTGGATGAATCTTTAAGCAACACATTAAGTTTATAAGCAGGGAATTAAGCTCACTCAAGTCAAGCTAATTTTCCCCAAATAAACCAACTTTTATTAGTAATGTCAATTTTGGGATAAATGATGAAATTTTTAGATAAATAAATATAGATTATGATCCTAAGAACCCCCATTTTGAAAGGCGTAGTTTTTATTCTGGCATTCATTGATATTTAATAGAGACAATATATTAATCAAAAACACGGAATAAAAGATATGGAAGAAAGATGAAAGGTGTGAGATCTAGTGAACTTGAAAAAAAGTCTCAGTTCGTTAAATTATACGGAAAAATGTTAGGTATTAAGGAAAATGAAGGAAAATATTAAAGAAAACTTTGATATTATACAACCTGAGCAAGGAACTTGGATTTATATGAATTCAAATGTTATGATTGAAAAACTAGATAGTTTGCTGGGTAGCGTAAGTGCCAGAAATACATCTGATAAAATGAGAAATGAAACTATTGACCTACTCTCTTTATTATTAAAAAAAAACTATTAAGAAAATTGACTATAATCCTATTTACAACAATTATCTCAGAGTTTGAATTTTATGAAGAAAAACACTTTTCTAATAAATAGTTTTGATTATTATTAGTGGTAAAAAAGTGCAATCGAACAGTCTTACACAATTAATCCTATCAAGTTCGACCAAAACACTGATTAAGAAAAGCTTTAACTTAATATACACTATAGTACACATGGTATACTATTAGTAATTAATTTAGAATCTACGTTGGAATGCAAGGAAAAAAATAAGAATAAATGGGTTAATGATGTTTTTCCTAATTGGTTGTATAATGAAGAGGGTTTAAATTATTTTTTAACTCGTTATTTCAATTGATCCCTAGATCGATGCCAAGTTGGTATATCAACTAATCTTGCAACAATGAAGTTTGTTATTTTTTTGAAAAAGAATGACAAATTTTGGTTTAATAGTGATTAATGTTTTTCTTAGGATTTGAAAATTAAGCTGAACTAAGTAGTAAATATTATGAAGGTACTAAAATTCCTAACATTACAAGAAATCCTGATACAATACACATTCACTGCTTAATAGTGGATAGTTTGATTGTGAAGGGGAATACAACCTCTAATATGACCTAGAGTTTAGCTAAAACAACAGAACCTGGAACGCTAATCTGTGAAGTTCCTATAGAAAGGCAACATTTTCTAATCAATCGAAACAAATATGTCAATGGGCTAAAAATTACTATAACTGAAAATTAAGTACATTAGTTGATCTGAAAGAAGAGGATATTGAATATATTTTGGATTTGAAAAAGTTTTATAAAATTACTAAATAGAATTTATCTAATCTAAATGTTGATCGATAAGCAAAAATTATTGTATACAAGACAGTAGGGATTGGTAATTTCTCTAAGAATATCGTTAATTCTCAAATATTCGAGACGTCGATAAATATATAAAAGATGAATTTTTTTCCCTGTATAACACTATGTTTAAACCTTGACTGAAACTATTTAAAAATAGAGTAATTGAACCTGCAAAATATTGGATAGATTATAATCAAAGAGATTTAAACAATTTGAGATCGTTTAAGGATATAGTTTCAAATAATAAAAGATATCTCAAAAACATCTTGATGAAAGGAGGAAAGGCTAATTGGATACAATGATTTTAAGAAGAGGACTTAAATCACATCCCACTCTTGTTGACAACCTCAGTGACAATCTAAAACAATTTTTTCTGCATATAAATGGCAGTGAGTCAAGTTATTTTTACTTACTGAAAAAATTTGAAAAGCCTTTTATTGATGATTCTGAATTGAATTACGAATATACACAAATTAGGGAAAATAAAGTGAATGCATCTCAACTTTTGAATTATAATTTTATTTTAAAAGATTTAGAATCTTGGATTCTTCCAAGTGATATTTACCTTTATACAAAAGTAAAAATGACACGATGGAATGGATCAAATATGTCTAAATGATGGAAAGACTACTTTAATAAATAATGGATTTAATTTGTTCAGAAATGCTAAATATATTATCAATGGAAAATATATTCAAAGTATTGATTCTGAAGGTATAACAACTACGTTTAAAAAGTTACTAGAATTTGGAGATTACTATAGTCGAAGCGCAGCTACTAATATGTTTAGGTATGATGATAAGAAACAGTCAATAATCCTCTTAAAGCAGAAAATGAGTTTGAAAGTACTTTGCAGCTGTTAGAGGGGTATTGGAAGCATTACAACGAAATGAAATACCACTTTTTAGTTTTCAATATAAAAGATTTAATAAAATAAAAGAAAGTCACTTGGTTAGTATGTTTTAACCATTATCAAGACTATTCGATTTTAACAAGATATAAATCGTGTTCTAGGAGGCGTTACGCATCAAATTATATTAAAAAGGAATGATTTTCCCAATCTGATTATAAAATCCGGAGCTAAAAATTTAAGGTAGATGTAATGTATTTACCATGAATTTTACCAGTATTACATCCAAGTTTACTCATAGCGACTCAATTAGAAGCCGAATTAACGAAGAAGGCATAAATGCTAAAGGCTGGATTAGAAAAGGGTAGCTCATTTGAATTAAGATGGGAGGCATGCAATACCTATAAGAGCGACATTAAATCGGATAAAGAATTTACATGGACGATAGTCAGTGAGCTCTATAATACAACTGAAATTGTTATTGTTTTGCAGAAATCTGAAAAAGATAACAGTTCTAAGCAAAAACAATATAGTATTTGACCATATGAACACTAATAGAATTAAAGTGAGAGTAAATGGATATAAATATCCTCAAGAAGAATGTGAATGTGACTTCAGTGATGCTAATGAAGATTCTAACGCTTATCAACGATATTTGAATTTAGAATATAAACATAAAAATGTTTAGAGTGGAACAACTGTAAGTTACAATGATTTTAAAACAGTATATGCTTTATTTTGTTTTGATGTTTCAAGTATTAATCAAAGATTTATCCAAGGTTATCAAATGCTAATATAGAAATGAAACTTTTATGGGATCAAGTACCTGCTAATCTTTATCAAGTCTACTATGTTATATTTTAAGAAAGATAAACAATCATGGATTTTATTGATAGTTAAAAAATGGTAATATATAGATTATTTTCGATTTGAAATTTTGTTTAATAGAATTAGTAATTAATAAACAGAGAAACTTGTAAGCAAAATGAAAATGGTAAATAGATATTATTGAACACTTAGGAAAAAAGATTTAGACATTGGAATAGAATACACGATTACAGGAATGAAATGTGTTACTAATAAATATGGAAATAAACATGTTGTTACTATTCATTTTAAAAATGAAATGGTTCATCTTTTTGCCCCTAAGCGTTTTGATGCTGAGACGGCTGATTTTGAATACAAATTTAAAATATTAGATAAATTTATAATTTTAAAGGTAATTGACATAAGAAATAAAGACAAAAAACTCTTTAGATGTTTAACTATCTGCCAAATATTAAATTTTTACATTTGATTGGTAGTATAGAAAAAATAGAATGCAATCAAATTCTTATATCATAAAACCTGTAAAATGTGAAATTATAAAAATGTCGGAAATCTTCATTTAAAAGGAAGTGAATTGATGGTGTGATCTAGAACCCGTATTCACATTGCGAAATGTATAAATATAAGATGAAATTTGATTTCAAAGGGATTGTTTTAAACGTTGAATGTAGCGGTGGAAATTGTAAAATTGCCGGAAATTTTCGTTTAAAATAGAGAAAATTTGATTGAAAAAGGGAAAGATTTAATTGATGAGCTAG
>NW_027064745.1:0-24703 GCF_032884065.1 Artemia franciscana
AAAAAGAGCCTTTAATCACATTCTTTACCATTTGCAATCATAAAATTGTCTAATATCTTCATTTTTTTTAACATACGTAGCTATTACCCTCGGAAACTAAGACTTTGAAATAGGAAAAGAGCCTTTAATCACATTCTTTACCACGTGCAATCATAAAATAGTCTAATATCTTCATTTTTTCAACATACGTAGCTATTACCATCGAAAACTAAAACTTTTGACATAGGCTATAAAACTTATAGACTATTTTGTGATTGCAAATGGTAAAGAATGTGATTAAAGGCTCTTTTCCTATGTCAAAAGTTTTAGTTTTCGAGGGTAATAGCTACGTATGTTGAAAAAATGAAGATATTAGACTATTTTATGATTGCACATGGTAAAGAATGTGATTAAAGGCTGTTTTCCTATTCCAAAAGTTTCAGTTTTCGAGGGTAATAGCTACGTATGTTAAAAAAATGAAGATATTAGACTATTTTATGATTGCACATGGTAAAGAATGTGCTTAAAGGCTCTTTTCCTATGTCAAAAGTTTTAGTTTTCCAGGGTAATAGCTATGTATGTTGAAAAAATGAAGATATTAGACAATTTTATGATTGCAAATGGTAAAGAGTTTGATTAAAGGCTCTTTTCCTATGTCAAAAGATTTAGTTTTCGAGGGTAATAGCTAGGTATGTTGAAAAAATGAAGATATTAGACTATTTTATGATTGCACATGGTAAAGAATGTGATTAAAGGCTCTTTTCCAATGTCAAAAGTTTTAGTTTTCGATTGTAATAGCTACGTATGTTGGAAAAATGAAGATATTAGACTATTTTATTATTGCAAATGGTAAAGAATGTGCTTAAAGGCTCTTTTCCTATGTCAAAAGTTTAGTTTTCGAGGGTAATAGCTACGTATGTTGAAAAAATGAAAATATTAGACTATTTTATGATTGCACATGGTAAAAAATGTGATTAAAGGCTCTTTTCCTATGTCAAAAGTTTTAGTTTTCGAGAGTAATAGCTACGTATGTTGGAAAAATGAAGATATTAGACTATTTTATGATTGCACATGGTAAAGAATGTGCTTAAAGGCTCTTTTCCTATGTCAAAAGTTTTAGTTTTCGAGGGTAATAGCTACGTATGTTGAAAAAATGAAGATATTAGACTATTTTATGATTGCAAATGGTAAAGAATGTGATTAAAGGCTCTTTTTCTATTTCAAAAGTTTTAGTTTTCGAGGGTAATAGCTACGTATGTTGAAAAAATGAAGATATTAGACTATTTTATGATTGCAAATGGTAAAGAATGTGATTAAAGGCTCCTTTCCTATTTCAAAAGTTTTAGTTTTCGAGGGTAATAGCTAAGTATGTTGGAAAAATGAAGATATTAGACTATTTTATGATTGCAAATGGTAAAGAATGTGATTAAAGGCTCTTTTCCTATGTCAAAAGTTTTAGTTTTCGAGTGTAATAGCTATGTATGTTGAAAAAATGAAGATATTAGACAATTTTATGATTGCAAATGGTAAGGAGTTTGATTAAAGGCTCTTTTCCTATGTCAAAAGATTTAGTTTTCGAGGGTAATAGCTAGGTATGTTGAAAAAATGAAGATATTAGACTATTTTATGATTGCATATGGTAAAGAATGTGATTAAAGGCTCTTTTCCAATGTCAAAAGTTTTAGTTTTCGATTGTAATAGCTACGTATGTTGGAAAAATGAAGATATTAGACTATTTTATGATTGCAAATGGTAAAGAATGTGCTTAAAGGCTCTTTTCCTATGTCAAAAGTTTTAGTTTTCGAGGGTAATAGCTACGTATGTTGAAAAAATGAAGATATTAGACTATTTTATGATTGCAAATGGTAAAGAATGTGATTAAAGGCTCTTTTTCTATTTCAAAAGTTTTAGTTTTCGAGGGTAATAGCTACGTATGTTGAAAAAATGAAGATATTAGACTATTTTATGATTGCAAATGGTAAAGAATGTGATTAAAGGCTCCTTTCCTATTTCAAAAGTTTTAGTTTTCGAGGGTAATAGCTAAGTATGTTGGAAAAATGAAGATATTAGACTATTTTATGATTGCACATGGTAAAGAATGTGCTTAAAGGCTCTTTTCCTATGTCAAAAGTTTTAGTTTTCGAGGGTAATAGCTATGTATGTTGAAAAAATGAAGATATTAGACAATTTTATGATTGCAAATGGTAAAGAGTTTGATTAATGGCTCTTTTCCTATGTCAAAAGTTTTAGTTTTCGAGGGTAATAGCTAGGTATGTTGAAAAAATGAAGATATTAGACTATTTTATGATTGCACATGGTAAAGAATGTGATTAAAGGCTCTTTTCCAATGTCAAAAGTTTTAGTTTTCGATTGTAATAGCTACGTATGTTGGAAAAATGAAGATATTAGACTATTTTATGATTGCACATGGTAAAGAAAGTGCTTAAAGGCTCTTTTCCTATGTCAAAAGTTTTAGTTTTCCAGGGTAATAGCTATGTATGTTGAAAAAATGAAGATATTAGACAATTTTATGATTGCAAATGGTAAAGAGTTTGATTAAAGGCTCTTTTCCTATGTCAAAAGATTTAGTTTTCGAGGGTAATAGCTAGGTATGTTGAAAAAATGAAGATATTAGACTATTTTATGATTGCACATGGTAAAGAATGTGATTAAAGGCTCTTTTCCAATGTCAAAAGTTTTAGTTTTCGATTGTAATAGCTACGTATGTTGGAAAAATGAAGATATTAGACTATTTTATTATTGCAAATGGTAAAGAATGTGCTTAAAGGCTCTTTTCCTATGTCAAAAGTTTTAGTTTTCCAGGGTAATAGCTATGTATGTTGAAAAAATGAAGATATTAGACAATTTTATGATTGCAAATGGTAAAGAGTTTGATTAAAGGCTCTTTTCCTATGTCAAAAGATTTAGTTTTCGAGGGTAATAGCTAGGTATGTTGAAAAAATGAAGATATTAGACTATTTTATGATTGCACATGGTAAAGAATGTGATTAAAGGCTCTTTTCCAATGTCAAAAGTTTTAGTTTTCGATTGTAATAGCTACGTATGTTGGAAAAATGAAGATATTAGACTATTTTATTATTGCAAATGGTAAAGAATGTGCTTAAAGGCTCTTTTTCCTATGTCAAAAGTTTTAGTTTTCGAGGGTAATAGCTACGTATGTTGAAAAAATGAAAATATTAGACTATTTTATGTTTGCACATGGTAAAAAATGTGATTAAAGGCTCTTTTCCTATGTCAAAAGTTTTAGTTTTCGAGAGTAATAGCTACGTATGTTGGAAAAATGAAGATATTAGACTATTTTATGATTGCACATGGTAAAGAATGTGCTTAAAGGCTCTTTTCCTATGTCAAAAGTTTTAGTTTTCGAGGGTAATAGCTACGTATGTTGAAAAAATGAAGATATTAGACTATTTTATGATTGCAAATGGTAAAGAATGTGATTAAAGGCTCTTTTTCTATTTCAAAAGTTTTAGTTTTCGAGGGTAATAGCTACGTATGTTGAAAAAATGAAGATATTAGACTATTTTATGATTGCAAATGGTAAAGAATGTGATTAAAGGCTCCTTTCCTATTTCAAAAGTTTTAGTTTTCGAGGGTAATAGCTAAGTATGTTGGAAAAATGAAGATATTAGACTATTTTATGATTGCAAATGGTAAAGAATGTGATTAAAGGCTCTTTTCCTATGTCAAAAGTTTTAGTTTTCGAGGGTAATAGCTAGGTATGTTGAAATAATGAAGATATTAGACAATTTTATGATTGCAAATGGTAAAGAGTTTGATTAAAGGCTCTTTTCCTATGTCAAAAGTTTTAGTTTTCGATGGTAATAGCTACGTATGTTGAAAAAATGAAGACATTAGACTATTTTATGATTGCACATGGTAAAGAATGTGATTAAAGGCTCTTTTCCTATTTCAAAGTTTGAGTTTCCGAGGGTAATAGCTATGTATGTTAAAAAAATGAAGATATTAGACAATTTTATGATTGCAAATGGTAAAGAATGTGATTCAAGGCTCTTTTCCTATGTCAAAAGTTTTAGTTTTCGAGGGTAATAGCTACGTATGTTGAAAAAATGAAGATATTAGACTATATTATGATTGCAAATGGTAAAGAATGTGATTAAAGGCTCTTTTCCTATGTCAAAAGTTTTAGTTTTCGAGGGTAATAGCTACGTATGTTGAAAAAATGAAGATATTAGACTATTTTATGATTGCACATGGTAAAGAATGTGATAAAAGGCTCTTTTCCTATTTCAAAGTTTTAGTTTCCGAGGGTAATACCTACGTATGTTAAAAAAAATGAAGATATTAGACAATTTTATGATTGCAAATGGTAAAGAATGTGATTAAAGGCTCTTTTCCTATGTCAAAAGTTTTAGTTTTCGAGGGTAATAGCTACGTATGTTGAAAAAATGAAGATATTAGACTATTTTATGATTGCAAATGGTAAAGAATGTGATTAAAGGCTCTTTTCCTATGTCAAAAGTTTTAGTTTTCGAGGGTAATAGCTACGTATGTTGAAAAAATGAAGATATTAGACTATTTTATGATTGCACATAGTAAAGAATGTGATTAAAGGCTGTTTTCCTATTCCAAAAGTTTCAGTTTTCGAGGGTAATAGCTACGTATGTTAAAAAAATGAAGATATTAGACTATTTTATGATTGCACATGGTAAAGAATGTGCTTAAAGGCTCTTTTCCTATGTCAAAAGTTTTAGTTTTCGAGTGTAATAGCTATGTATGTTGAAAAAATGAAGATATTAGACAATTTTATGATTGCAAATGGTAAGGAGTTTGATTAAAGGCTCTTTTCCTATGTCAAAAGATTTAGTTTTCGAGGGTAATAGCTAGGTATGTTGAAAAAATGAAGATATTAGACTATTTTATGATTGCATATGGTAAAGAATGTGATTAAAGGCTCTTTTCCAATGTCAAAAGTTTTAGTTTTCGATTGTAATAGCTACGTATGTTGGAAAAATGAAGATATTAGACTATTTTATGATTGCAAATGGTAAAGAATGTGCTTAAAGGCTCTTTTCCTATGTCAAAAGTTTTAGTTTTCGAGGGTAATAGCTACGTATGTTGAAAAAATGAAAATATTAGACTATTTTATGATTGCACATGGTAAAGAATGTTATTAAAGGCTCTTTTCCTATGTCAAAAGTTTTAGTTTTCGAGAGTAATAGCTACGTATGTTGGAAAAATGAAGATATTAGACTATTTTATGATTGCACATGGTAAAGAATGTGCTTAAAGGCTCTTTTCCTATGTCAAAAGTTTTAGTTTTCGAGGGTAATAGCTACGTATGTTGAAAAAATGAAGATATTAGACTATTTTATGATTGCAAATGGTAAAGAATGTGATTAAAGGCTCTTTTTCTATTTCAAAAGTTTTAGTTTTCGAGGGTAATAGCTACGTATGTTGAAAAAATGAAGATATTAGACTATTTTATGATTGCAAATGGTAAAGAATGTGATTAAAGGCTCCTTTCCTATTTCAAAAGTTTTAGTTTTCGAGGGTAATAGCTAAGTATGTTGAAAAATGAAGATATTAGACTATTTTATGATTGCACATGGTAAAGAATGTGCTTAAAGGCTCTTTTCCTATGTCAAAAGTTTTAGTTTTCGAGGGTAATAGCTATGTATGTTGAAAAAATGAAGATATTAGACAATTTATGATTGCAAATGGTAAAGAGTTTGATTAATGGCTCTTTTCCTATGTCAAAAGTTTTAGTTTTCGAGGGTAATAGCTAGGTATGTTGAAAAAATGAAGATATTAGACTATTTTATGATTGCACATGGTAAAGAATGTGATTAAAGGCTCTTTTCCAATGTCAAAAGTTTTAGTTTTCGATTGTAATAGCTACGTATGTTGGAAAAATGAAGATATTAGACTATTTTATGATTGCAAATGGTAAAGAATGTGCTTAAAGGCTCATTTCCTATGTCAAAAGTTTTAGTTTTCGAGGGTAATAGCTACGTATGTTGAAAAAATGAAAATATTAGACTATTTTATGATTGCACATGGTAAAGAATGTGATTAAAGGCTCTTTTCCTATGTCAAAAGTTTTAGTTTTCGAGGGTAATAGCTAAGTATGTTGAAAAAATGAAGATATTAGACTATTTTATGATTGCAAATGGTAAAGAAAGTGATTAAAAGGCTCTTTTCCTATGTCAAAAGTTTTAGTTTTCGAGGGTAATAGCTACGTATGTTGAAAAAATGAAGATATTAGACTATTTTATGATTGCACATGGTAAAGAATGTGATTAAAGGCTCTTTTCCTATGTCAAAAGTTTTAGTTTTCGATTGTAATAGCTACGTATTTATTTATTTATTTTATTTTCTTTATTTCCCTCAAAAAATGAGGAGTACGCTACAATATAATATAAAGAAAAAACAACTGATAACACTTACAATCAAAACGTATCAAATATTGATCGAACACTTAAAAAAAAAAAAAAAAAAAAAAAAAAAAAAAAAAAAAAAAAAAAAAACACTTGCTAAATAGATTAGTTTTAGTTTTCCAGGGTAATAGCTATGTATGTTGAAAAAATGAAGATATTAGACAATTTTATGATTGCAAATGGTAAAGAGTTTGATTAAAGGCTCTTTTCCTATGTCAAAAGATTTAGTTTTCGAGGGTAATAGCTAGGTATGTTGAAAAAATGAAGATATTAGACTATTTTATGATTGCACATGGTAAAGAATGTGATTAAAGGCTCTTTTCCAATGTCAAAAGTTTTAGTTTTCGATTGTAATAGCTACGTATGTTGGAAAAATGAAGATATTAGACTATTTTATGATTGCAAATGGTAAAGAATGTGCTTAAAGGCTCTTTTCCTATGTCAAAAGTTTTAGTTTTCGAGGGTAATAGCTACGTATGTTGAAAAAATGAAAATATTAGACTATTTTATGATTGCACATGGTAAAAAATGTGATTAAAGGCTCTTTTCCTATGTCAAAAGTTTTAGTTTTCGAGAGTAATAGCTACTTATGTTGGAAAAATGAAGATATTAGACTATTTTATGATTGCACATGGTAAAGAATGTGCTTAAAGGCTCTTTTCCTATGTCAAAAGTTTTAGTTTTCGAGGGTAATAGCTACGTATGTTGAAAAAATGAAGATATTAGACTATTTTATGATTGCAAATGGTAAAGAATGTGATTAAAGGCTCTTTTTCTATTTCAAAAGTTTTAGTTTTCGAGGGTAATAGCTACGTATGTTGAAAAAATGAAGATATTAGACTATTTTATGATTGCAAATGGTAAAGAATGTGATTAAAGGCTCCTTTCCTATTTCAAAAGTTTTAGTTTTCGAGGGTAATAGCTAAGTATGTTGGAAAAATGAAGATATTAGACTATTTTATGATTGCAAATGGTAAAGAATGTGATTAAAGGCTCTTTTCCTATGTCAAAAGTTTTAGTTTTTGAGGGTAATAGCTAGGTATGTTGAAAAAATGAAGATATTAGACAATTTTATGATTGCAAATGGTAAAGAGTTTGATTAAAGGCTCTTTTCCTATGTCAAAAGTTTTAGTTTTCGATGGTAATAGCTACGTATGTTGAAAAAATGAAGACATTAGACTATTTTATGATTGCACATGGTAAAGAATGTGATTAAAGGCTCTTTTCCTATTTCAAAGTTTTAGTTTCCGAGGGTAATAGCTATGTATGTTAAAAAAAATGAAGATATTAGACAATTTTATGATTGCAAATGGTAAAGAATGTGATTCAAGGCTCTTTTCCTATTTCAAAAGTTTTAGTTTTCGAGGGTAATAGCTACGTATGTTGGAAAAAATGAAGATATTAGACTATTTTATGATTGCACATGGTAAAGAATGTGCTTAAAGGGTCTTTTCCTATGTCAAAAGTTTTAGTTTTCGAGGGTAATAGCTATGTATGTTGAAAAATGAAGATATTAGACTATTTTATGATTGCAAATGGTAAAGAGTGATTAAAGGCTCTTTTCCTATGTCAAAAGTTTTAGTTTTCGAGGGTAATAGCTACGTATGTTGAAAAAATGAAGATATTAGACTATTTTATGATTGCAAATGGTAAAGAATGTGATTAAAGGCTCTTTTCTATATCAAAAGTTTTAGTTTTCGAGGGTAATAGCTACGTATGTTGAAAAAATGAAGATATTAGACTATTTTATGATTGCAAATGGTAAAGAATGTGATTAAAGGCTCTTTTCCTATGTCAAAAGTTTTAGTTTTCGAGGGTAATAGCTACGTATGTTGAAAAAATGAAGATATTAGACTATTTTATGATTGCACATGGTAAAGAATGTGATTAAAGGCTCTTTTCCTATGTCAAAAGTTTTAGTTTTCGAGGGTAATAGCTACGTATGTTGAAAAAATGAAGATATTAGACTATTTTATGATTGCAAATGGTAAAGAATGTGATTAAAGGCTCTTTTCCTATGTCAAAAGTTTTAGTTTTCGAGGGTAATAGCTACGTATGTTGAAAAAATGAAGATATTAGACTATTTTATGATTGCAAATGGTAAAGAATGTGATTAAAGGCTCTTTTCCTATGTCAAAAGTTTTAGTTTTCGATGGTAATAGCTACGTATGTTGAAAAAATGAAGATATTAGACTATTTTATGATTGCACATGGTAAAGAATGTGATTAAAGGCTCTTTTCCTATTTCAAAAGTTTTAGTTTTCGAGGGTAATAGCTACGTATGTTAAAAAATGAAGATATTAGACAATTTTATGATTGCAAATGGTAAAGAATGTGATTAAAGGCTCTTTTCCTATGTCAAAAGTTTTAGTTTTCGAGGGTAATAGCTACGTATGTTGAAAAAATGAAGATATTAGACTATTTTATGATTGCAATGGTAAAGAATGTGATTAAAGGCTCTTTTCCTATTCAAAAGTTTTAGTTTTCGAGGGTAATAGCTACGTATGTTGAAAAATGAAGATATTAGACTATTTTATGATTGCACATGGTAAAGAATGTGCTTAAAGGCTCTTTTCCTATGTCAAAAGTTTTAGTTTTCGAGGGTAATAGCTATGTATGTTGAAAAATGAAGATATTAGACTATTTTATGATTGCAAATGGTAAAGAGTTTGATTAAAGGCTCTTTTCCTATGTCAAAAGTTTTAGTTTTCGAGGGTAATAGCTACGTATGTTGAAAAAATGAAGATATTAGACTATTTTATGATTGCACATGGTAAAGAATGTGATTAAAGGCTCTTTTCCTATGTCAAAAGTTTTAGTTTTCGAGGGTAATAGCTACGTATGTTGAAAAAATGAAGATATTAGACTATTTTATGATTGCAAATGGTAAAGAATGTGATTAAAGGCTCTTTTCCTATGTCAAAAGTTTTAGTTTTCGAGGGTAAAAGCTACGTATGTTGAAAAAATGAAGATATTAGACCATTTTATGATTGCAAATGGTAAAGAATGTGATTAAAGGCTTTTTTCCTATGTCAAAAGTTTTAGTTTTCGAGGTAATAGCTACGTATGTTGAAAAAATGAAGATATTAGACTATTTTATGATTGCACATGGTAAAGAATGTGATTAAAGGCCCTTTTCCTATTTCAAAAGTTTTAGTTTTCGAGGGTAATAGCTACGTATGTTGAAAAAATGGAGATATTAGACTATTTTATGATTGCACATGGTAAAGAATGTGATTAAAGGCTCTTTTCCTATTTCAAAGTTTTAGTTTTCGAGGGTAATAGCTACGTATGTTAAAAAAATGAAGATATTAGACAATTTTATGATTGCAAATGGTAAAGAATGTGATTAAAGGCTCTTTTCCTATGTCAAAAGTTTTAGTTTTCGAGGGTAATAGCTACGTATGTTGAAAAAATGAAGATATTAGACTATTTTATGATTGCAAATGGTAAAGAATGTGATAAAAGGCTCTTTTCCTATGTCAAAAGTTTTAGTTTTCGAGGGTAATAGCTACGTATGTTGAAAAAATGAAGATATTAGACTATTTTATGATTGCACATGGTAAAGAATGTGATTAAAGGCTGTTTTCCTATTCCAAAAGTTTCAGTTTTCGAGGGTAATAGCTACATATGTTAAAAAAATGAAGATATTAGACTATTTTATGATTGCACATGGTAAAGAATGTGCTTAAAGGCTCTTTTCCTGTGTCAAAAGTTTTAGTTTTCGAGGGTAATAGCTATGTATTTAAAAAATGAAGATATTAGACAATTTTATGATTGCAAATGGTAAAGAGTTTGATTAAAGGCTCTTTTCCTATGTCAAAAGTTTTAGTTTTCGAGGGTAATAGCTAGGTATGTTGAAAAAATGAAGATATTAGACTATTTTATGATTGCACATGGTAAAGAATGTGATTAAAGGCTCTTTTCCAATGTCAAAAGTTTTAGTTTTCGATTGTAATAGCTACGTATGTTGGAAAAATGAAGATATTAGACTATTTTATGATTGCAAATGGTAAAGAATGTGCTTAAAGGCTCTTTTCCTATGTCAAAAGTTTTAGTTTTCGAGGGTAATAGCTACGTATGTTGAAAAAATGAAAATATTAGACTATTTTATGATTGCACATGGTAAAGAATGTGATTAAAGGCTCTTTTCCTATGTCAAAAGTTTTAGTTTTCGAGAGTAATAGCTACGTATGTTGGAAAAATGAAGATATTAGACTATTTTATGATTGCACATGGTAAAGAATGTGCTTAAAGGCTCTTTTCCTATGTCAAAAGTTTTAATTTTCGAGGGTAATAGCTACGTATGTTGAAAAAATGAAGATATTAGACTATTTTATGATTGCAAATGGTAAAGAATGTGATTAAAGGCTCTTTTTCTATTTCAAAAGTTTTAGTTTTCGAGGGTAATAGCTACGTATGTTGAAAAAATGAAGATATTAGACTATTTTATGATTGCAAATGGTAAAGAATGTGATTAAAGGCTCCTTTCCTATTTCAAAAGTTTTAGTTTTCGAGGGTAATAGCTAAGTATGTTGGAAAAATGAAGATATTAGACTATTTTATGATTGCACATGGTAAAGAATGTGCTTAAAGGCTCTTTTCCTATGTCAAAAGTTTTAGTTTTCGAGGGTAATAGCTAGGTATGTTGAAAAAATGAAGATATTAGACTATTTTATGATTGCACATGGTAAAGAATGTGATTAAAGGCTCTTTTCCAATGTCAAAAGTTTTAGTTTTCGATTGTAATAGCTACGTATGTTGGAAAAATGAAGATATTAGACTATTTTATGATTGCAAATGGTAAAGAATGTGCTTAAAGGCTCATTTCCTATGTCAAAAGTTTTAGTTTTCGAGGGTAATAGCTACGTATGTTGAAAAAATGAAAATATTAGACTATTTTATGATTGCACATGGTAAAGAATGTGATTAAAGGCTCTTTTCCTATGTCAAAAGTTTTAGTTTTCGAGGGTAATAGCTAAGTATGTTGAAAAAATGAAGATATTAGACTATTTTATGATTGCAAATGGTAAAGAATGTGATTAAAAGGCTCTTTTCCTATGTCAAAAGTTTTAGTTTTCGAGGGTAATAGCTACGTATGTTGAAAAAATGAAGATATTAGACTATTTTATGATTGCAAATGGTAAAGAATGTGATTAAAGGCTCTTTTTCTATTTCAAAAGTTTTAGTTTTCGAGGGTAATAGCTACGTATGTTGAAAAAATGAAGATATTAGACTATTTTATGATTGCAAATGGTAAAGAATGTGATTAAAGGCTCCTTTCCTATTTCAAAAGTTTTAGTTTTCGAGGGTAATAGCTAAGTATGTTGGAAAAATGAAGATATTAGACTATTTTATGATTGCACATGGTAAAGAATGTGCTTAAAGGCTCTTTTCCTATGTCAAAAGTTTTAGTTTTCGAGGGTAATAGCTATGTATGTTGAAAAAATGAAGATATTATACAATTTTATGATTGCAAATGGTAAAGAGTTTGATTAATGGCTCTTTTCCTATGTCAAAAGTTTTAGTTTTCGAGGGTAATAGCTAGGTATGTTGAAAAAATGAAGATATTAGACTATTTTATAAGTGCACATGGTAAAGAATGTGATTAAAGGCTCTTTTCCAATGTCAAAAGTTTTAGTTTTCGATTGTAATAGCTACGTATGTTGGAAAAATGAAGATATTAGACTATTTTATGATTGCAAATGGTAAAGAATGTGCTTAAAGGCTCATTTCCTATGTCAAAAGTTTTAGTTTTCGAGGGTAATAGCTACGTATGTTGAAAAAATGAAAATATTAGACTATTTTATGATTGCACATGGTAAAGAATGTGATTAAAGGCTCTTTTCCTATGTCAAAAGTTTTAGTTTTCGAGGGTAATAGCTAAGTATGTTGAAAAAATGAAGATATTAGACTATTTTATGATTGCAAATGGTAAAGAATGTGATTAAAAGGCTCTTTTCCTATGTCAAAAGTTTTAGTTTTCGAGGGTAATAGCTACGTATGTTGAAAAAATGAAGATATTAGACTATTTTATGATTGCACATGGTAAAGAATGTGATTAAAGGCTCTTTTCCTATGTCAAAAGTTTTAGTTTTCGATTGTAATAGCTACGTATTTATTTATTTATTTTATTTTCTTTATTTCCCTCAAAAAATGAGGAGTACGCTACAATATAATATAAAGAAAAAACAACTGATAACACTTACAATCAAAACGTATCAAATATTGATCGAACACTTAAAAAAAAAAAAAAAAAAAAAAAAAAAAAAAAAAAAAAAAAAAAAAAAACACTTGCTAAATAGATTAGCCTATAGATCATGAAGAGCCAGAACTGTTACTAAAAAACGGAAATAAATTGTGGCCTAAAAGGCTAATTTTCGCCCTATCTTCAAATGTTTTATATTTCTTCTTTATAAAGACTACAGGATCCTTCACATTAAGCTTTAAAACAATCTCAGTGTTACTAAAAGAAAGGGGGAAACCAAATAAAAATTTACAAAATTTAAAATAAGCAACTTTAATGGGTGAAAGATCAGAAGGTCTGAAATTTCGGAAGAGGAGGGACGGGAACAATACGTGAGGCAGAGCAACAGCGCTATACATACGACCAAGGACGTCCCGACGGTAAAGACCCCGAAAACGAATTAAAAGACCAAATGCCTTGCGTAGTTTCATCTGAACATGCTGAACCAGGACTGGTTTGAAATCTCTTTTCGAAGCAGCATAAGGTAATGCCAAATAAGTGACTATTGGCGACGATTGAAAAATAACACCATTGCCGCAATCGAGAGTCGCCTTGACATTATCCTCTAAACAATTTACAACAAAAAATTGACATTTTTCAAAACTGATAGAAAGGCCCAAACCTTTTAAACAATTAATTAAAATATTAAAATTAGAAACAAGACTAGACTTTGACCGGCTTAGAAGGATAATGTCATCAGCATATGCAATGTAAGACAGATTTCGAGATAATGAAACAAACGAGCAGGAAAGAGAATTAAGGGCAGTAGCTAAACAAGAATTTAATATATAAGGAGAAATAATTCCTCTTTGTCTAATTCCTCTACCCACTTGAATTAATTTGGACTGAGATGAAGACGGACTCGGACAGATACGGATCTTTAAACCAGAATACCAAGAGCGAAGGACTCGTATGACAGCTAGGGGCAATCCAGCATGGATTAAAGTGAGCAGAGCGGATGCATGAGAAATGTTATCAAAGGCCCCTTTGATATCAATCAAGAGGGCGTATAGCGGTTGACCAGAGATTCTCGCTTCTTCAATAACTTTGCTGAAAGATGCGTGGGCATGGTCACATCCCAAACCTTTCTTGAAACCAACTTGATTAGAACCAGTGTCAAGAATTTCAAGAAGATCCTTCAAACACAACTCAAACACTTTCCCAATCATAGAACCCCTAGTAATTGGCCTCTAGGAGCTACAAGATGACAAGTCTTTTTTCCCGCTCTTAGGAATAGGCGTAACTATGCCAATATAGAATGACGATGCTACTAAACCAGTAGTAAGTAAAAGGTTGAAAAATGCCAGTAGAGTAATAAGAAAAGAAGAAGGAGCAAGTTTGAGGTGATTAGCAAATAAGCCGTCATGATCCTTAGCCGACTGCGCCTTTAACATTTTGATTGCTCCACGTAACATATCCTCAGAAATCCTGTAATCAGTTGAAAAATTCTTCAACCTTTCATCTAATTGCAACACAACACTGTTAGAATCGTACGAAGTCGACAACTTAGAAAAATAATTTTCCCACTCTTTTAGCGACGGTGTGGAATTAGTATCAGGCATGTTAATCCGCCTATTTCCTCGGAGAACATTCCAAAGGAGATTTTTGTCCTTGTCGTTATCAATGTTTGAAGAAGCTTCTTCTATGATCAGGTTATTATGACGACGGAGCTCTCCTTGGAATTCAGCCTTTCTCTTTTTCATTAGCAAAATAACTGGATGCGAGTCTCTTGGCTTACCGAGGGCCCGCCATTCCCAATACGCTTGTTTAGCCGCCTTATTAGAATTTACCAAAAAAGGATTGAGGCTCCAAAAAGGTTTCTGCGCGCCCAATCTTATCCTATTAGTAGGAAAAACTGCCACAGCACCATACTTTAAGCAATGGATTAATTCAAAATAAAGATAATTAATAGTCAAAGAGGGATTACTATCCATTGAATCCAAACTATCAGGGATATAGACTTTATCAATTAAAGTCCCAACTCTTTCTTGGTAAAGCGGTCTAAAATTTGGATTCCAATCAACCCGATCAAAAAGTCTAGGAAGCTTATTACCAGAAAAACGAACTGGGGAAGGACGAGAAGCCAAAGGGGGTATAAGGAACTGAAGCGGCATGTGGTCACTAACGGGGAAATCTTCGATTACAGTAACCACTGGCAAAGGATCACTTGGGTTAGAAGAAAAAACATGATCAATATTAGTTGTATTACCACTCCAATGAATATAAGTAAAGTCCTGGGACTTCGGTAAAACAGAAAAATTAGGAAGACAAGAAGATAAAATTGTACCCCTTTCATTTGCTATATTTGGATCACAGTTAAAATCACCTAAAATATAAGTACGCAAATTTGACTGTAAACTAGAGACAAAACGACTAAGATTAAAACAGCATTGAGTAAACGCATCAAAAGAAATATCATCATGGTAATCAGTCGGAAAATAGCAATTAATTAAAATTACGTTTGAAAAACTACAAGCTAAAAAATTTGTATCAATTGCTAGAATAGCTGCATTAAGAGACTTGGGTAAAATAGTAGCTAAACCACCGGAGGGACAACCACCAGTCGGTGTAGCGGGAACATCAAAAATATCATGCTCAGTGGACAGACTAGAAAGCAGATTCAACGAATGATCAAGGAGGTGGTGTTCCTGAAGACATAATAACGATGATTTTTCATTCAAAAAACTATGAAGTACAGGTAATTTCCCTAACACACCATTTGAATTAAAGGACGTGATACAAAGTAATACATTCATTTACAAAATTTCTTTAAAATCGGACACCTAAAGCTGTAAACTGGATGATCATTCGAGCCACAACTGGCGCATTTAACTGGCGCTTGACATGGGGAGTCTTTAGTCGAAATGTGATTACCGCTACATCGGGCACATTTGAAACATTCAGATTTACACTGATTTTGAACATGGTTAAAACTTTGACATTTAAAACAACGCCTAGGCTGAATACGATCACGTTCCACTCGGAAAATCTCATAACCGAATTTGATGCCATGTTTGATGTAAAAATGCATGTATTCTTCTGTTTGAAAAATAACTCTTACAGTTTGCGATTTTCCTAGCCGGTTAAACTCGATTATACCCGGAAAGTCCAATGCGTAGGCACTAACATCAAAATCAATGTCCACACTCCTGATAATTCCAAAAAATCGCCGAGGCTTGGAAGTTATTATGCTTTCAGGAAAATTAACCTGTAGATCACAACTGAGCTTCGATGCATCTTAACATGGTACCGATACCATAACACTATCCTTAGTTGCTTTAACATAACGAATATTTGCACACCCTGTCTTATCAAATTCTTTCTTGCGGCAGACAGGATCCTTCAGTAGGAGAGTGGGTGGGTTTTTTTCAAACCCACCCACCCAAGAAAGTGTTTTTTCAAGCTTTCGGGAATAGTCATAAACAAGTTTATCAAGCCGGACGCTGATGTCAGGCTTTAATACTGGACATTCATTAAAGCTCCGTGGGACGATTACAGGCCATATGAACTGTTTCGAATCAAGTTCTATGATAACACGCATTATGTCCGAGGCAGTAGTCTTTTCAGCTGTTTTTCCTCTCCTTTCTTGCAATCTACCAGCTTTACGACACAGACATGCGAGCAGCGTTTTTGCTACATTCAACTCCTCTAAACTAAAGAATCCTGCCATTGCGTTAGATATTTCATCAACACTTATTCCTGCTTTCAACGAATCAAGAGCGAAGAATAATATCGAATTAACTACGACATACGAAATTCCTGTCTCTGACACAAAAGTCTTATCAAAATCGCATGCATTGACTGGCTGGCTTGTGACGTCAGATATATTGTCACTTGCATTTATCTCAGTGGAATGTTTATTTGGTCTTGAAATAGACTGGATTGACAGGTCCACGCTTCGACTGCATGAATTTTCGGCTACAGAATTAGTATTAGCGGGAATGGATTTTTGCTGCTGATTATCGGGGATATACAGGGATTATTATTAGAGATGCAAGATTCATGAATTTCATCGTTATTTGAACAGATTAAGCAAATCCGACTCGATTTTTCTTTACGCTCAATTGGGGAATAGTTTTCAATAGTTTTCGAGGGTAATAGCTACGTATGTTAAAAAAATGAAGATATTAGACAATTTTATGATTGCAAATGGTAAAGAATGTGAATAATTTTATGATTGCATATGGTAAAGAATGTGCTTACTATGTCAAAAGTTTTAGTTTTCGAGGGTAATAGCTACGCGTGTTGAAAAAATGAAGATATTAGACTATTTTATGATTGCAAATGGTAAAGAATGTGATTAAAGGCTCTTTTCCTATGTCAAAAGTTTTAGTTTTCGAGGGTAATAGCTACATATGTTGAAAAAATGAAGATATTAGACTATTTTATGATTGCACATGGTAAAGAATGTGATTAAAGGCTCTTTTCCTATTTCAAAAGTTTTAGTTTTCGAGGGTAATAGCTACGTATGTTAAAAAAATGAAGATATTAGACAATTTTATGATTGCAAATGGTAAAGAATGTGATTAAAGGCTCTTTTCCTGTGTCAAAAGTTTTAGTTTTCGAGGGTAATAGCTACGTATGTTGAAAAAATGAAGATATTAGACTATTTTATGATTGTAAATGGTAAAGAATGTGATTAAAGGCTCTTTTCCTATTTCAAAAGTTTTAGTTTTCAAGGGTAATAGCTACGTATGTTGGAAAAATGAAGATATTAGACTATTTTATGATTGCACATGGTAAAGAATGTGCTTAAAGGCTCTTTTCCTATGTCTAAAGTTTTAGTTTTCGAGGGTAATAGCTATGTATGTTGAAAAAATGAAGATATTAGACTATTTTATGATTGCAAATGGTAAAGAGTGTGATTAAAGGCTCTTTTCCTATGTCAAAAGTTTTAGTTTTCGAGGGTAATAGCTAGGTATGTTGAAAAAATGAAGATATTAGACTATTTTATGATTGCACATGGTAAAGAATGTGATTAAAGGCTCTTTTCATATGTCAAAAGTTTTAGTTTTCGATTGTAATAGCTACGTATGTTGGAAAAATGAAGATATTTTTATATTTAAATAAGGCTCTTTTCCTATGTCAAAAGTTTTAGTTTTCGAGGGTAATAGATACGTATGTTGAAAAAATGAAGATATTAGACTATTTTATGATTGCACATGGTAAAGAATGTAATTAAAGGCTCTTTTCCTATGTCAAAAGTTTTAGTTTTCGAGGGTAATAGCTACGTATGTTGAAAAAATGAAGATATTAGACTATTTTATGATTGCAAATGGTAAAGAATGTGATTAAAGGCTCTTTTCTTATGTCAAAAGTTTTAGTTTTCGAGGGTAATAGCTGCGTATGTTTAAAAATTGAAGATATTAGACTATTTTATGATTGCAAATGGTAAAGAATGTGATTAAAGGCTCTTTTCCTATGTCAAAAGTTTTAGTTTTCGAGGGTAATAGCTACGTATGTTGAAAAAATGAAGATATTAGACTATTTTATGATTGCACATGGTAAAGAATGTGATTAAAGGCCCTTTTCCTATTTCAAAAGTTTTAGTTTTCGAGGGTAATAGCTACGTATGTTGAAAAAATGGAGATATTAGACTATTTTATGATTGCACATGGTAAAGAATGTGATTAAAGGCTCTTTTCCTATTTCAAAAGTTTTAGTTTTCGAGGGTAATAGCTACGTATGTTAAAAAAATGAAGATATTAGACAATTTATGATTGCAAATGGTAAAGAATGTGATTAAAGGCTCTTTTCCTATGTCAAAAGTTTTAGTTTTCGAGGGTAATAGCTACGTATGTTGAAAAAATGAAGATATTAGACTATTTTATGATTGCAAATGGTAAAGAATGTGATTAAAGGCTCTTTTCCTATGTCAAAAGTTTTAGTTTTCGAGGGTAATAGCTACGTATGTTGAAAAAATGAAGATATTAGACTATTTTATGATTGCACTGGTAAAGAATGTGATTAAAGGCTCTTTTCCTATTTCAAAAGTTTCAGTTTTCGAGGGTAATAGCTACGTATGTTAAAAAAAATGAAGATATTAGACAATTTTATGATTGCAAATGGTTAAGAATGTGATTAAAGGCTCTTTTCCTATGTCAAAAGTCTTAGTTTTCGAGGGTAATAGCTACGTATGTTGAAAAAATGAAGATATTAGACTATTTTATGATTGCAAATGGTAAAGAATTTGATTAAAGGCTCTTTTCCTATGTCAAAAGTTTTAGTTTTCGAGGGTAATAGCTAAGTATGTTGAAAAAATGAAGATATTAGACTATTTTATGATTGCACATGGTAAAGAATGTGCTTAAAGGCTCTTTTTCCTATGTCAAAAGTTTTAGTTTTCGAGGGTAATAGCTATGTATGTTGAAAAAATGAAGATATTAGACAATTTTATGATTGCAAATGGTAAAGAATGTGATTAAAGGCTCTTTTCCTATGTCAAAAGTTTTAGTTTTCGAGGGTAATAGCTACGTATGTTGAAAAAATGAAGATATTAGACTATTTTATGATTGCAAATGGTAAAGAATGTGCTTAAAGGCTCTTTTCCTATGCTAAAAGTTTTAGTTTTCGAGGGTAATAGCTACGTATGTTGAAAAAATGAAAATATTAGACTATTTTATGATTGCACATGGTAAAGAATGTGCTTAAAGGCTCTTTTCCTATGTCAAAAGTTTTAGTTTTCGAGGGTAATAGCTACGTATGTTGAAAAAATGAAGATATTAGACTATTTTATGATTGCAAATGGTAAAGAATGTGCTTAAAGGCTCTTTTCCTATGTCAAAAGTTTTAGTTTTCGAGGGTAATAGCTACGTATGTTGAAAAAATGAAAATATTAGACTATTTTATGATTGCACATGGTAAAGAATGTGATTAAAGGCTCTTTTCCTATGTCAAAAGTTTTAGTTTTCGAGAGTAATAGCTACGTATGTTGGAAAAATGAAGATATTAGACTATTTTATGATTGCACATGGTAAAGAATGTGCTTAAAGGCTCTTTTCCTATGTCAAAAGTTTTAGTTTTCGAGGGTAATAGCTACGCATGTTGAAAAAATGAAGATATTAGACTATTTTATGATTGCAAATGGTAAAGAATGTGATTAAAGGCTCTTTTCCTATGTGAAAAAGTTTTAGTTTTCGAGGGTAATAGCTACATATGTTGAAAAAATGAAGATATTAGACTATTTTATGATTGCACATGGTAAAGAATGTGATTAAAGGCTCTTTTCCTATTCAAAAGTTTTAGTTTTCGAGGGTAATAGCTACGTATGTTAAAAAATGAAGATATTAGACAATTTTATGATTGCAAATGGTAAAGAATGTGATTAAAGGCTCTTTTCCTGTGTCAAAAGTTTTAGTTTTCGAGGGTAATAGCTACGTATGTTGAAAAAATGAAGATATTAGACTATTTTATGATTGCAAATGGTAAAGAATGTGATTAAAGGCTCTTTTCCTATTTCAAAAGTTTTAGTTTTCGAGGGTAATAGCTACGTATGTTGGAAAAATGAAGATATTAGACTATTTTATGATTGCACATGGTAAAGAATGTGCTTAAAGGCTCTTTTCCTATGTCTAAAGTTTTAGTTTTCGAGGGTAATAGCTATGTATGTTGAAAAAATGAAGATATTAGACTATTTTATGATTGCAAATGGTAAAGAGTGTGATTAAAGCTCTTTTCCTATGTCAAAAGTTTTAGTTTTCGAGGGTAATAGCTAGGTATGTTGAAAAAATGAAGATATTATTTTATGATTGCACATGGTAAAGAATGTGATTAAAGGCTCTTTTCCTATGTCAAAAGTTTTAGTTTTCAAGGGTAATAGCTACGTATGTTGAAAAAATGAAGATATTAGACAATTTTATGATTGCAAATGGTAAAGAATGTGATTAAAGGCTCTTTTCCTATGTCAAAAGTTTTAGTTTTCGAGGGTAATAGCTACGTATGTTGAAAAATGAACATATTAGACAATTTTATGATTGCAAATGGTAAAGAATGTGATTAAAGGCTCTTTTCCTATGTCAAAAGTTTTAGTTTTCGAGGGTAATAGCTACGTATGTTGAAAAAATGAAGATATTAGACTATTTTATGATTGCACATGGTAAAGAATGTGATTAAAGGCTCTTTTCCTATGTCAAAAGTTTTAGTTTTCGAGGGTAATAGCTACGTATGTTGAAAAAATGAAGATATTAGACTATTTTATGATTGCAAATGGTAAAGAATGTGATTAAAGGCTCTTTTCCTATGTCAAAAGTTTTAGTTTTCGAGGGTAATAGCTACGTATGTTGAAAAAATGAAGATATTAGACTATTTTATGATTGCAAATGGTAAAGAATGTGATTAAAGGCTCTTTTCCTATTTCAAAAGTTTTAGTTTTCGAGGGTAATAGCTACGTATGTTGGAAAAAATGAAGATATTAGACTATTTTATGATTGCAAATGGTAAAGAATGTGCTTAAAGGCTCTTTTCCTATGTCAAAAGTTTTAGTTTTCGAGGGTAATAGCTACGTATGTTGAAAAAATGAAGATATTAGACTATTTTATGATTGCAAATGGTAAAGAATGTGATTAAAGGCTCTTTTCCTATGTCAAAAGTTTTAGTTTTCGAGGGTAATAGCTACGTATGTTGGAAAAATGAAGATATTAGACTATTTTATGATTGCACATGGTAAAGAATGTGCTTAAAGGCTCTTTTCCTATGTCAAAAGTTTTAGTTTTCGAGGGTAATAGCTACGTATGTTGAAAAAATGAAGATATTAGACTATTTTATGATTGCAAATGGTAAAGAATGTGATTAAAGGCTCTTTTCCTATGTCAAAAGTTTTAGTTTTCGAGGGTAATAGCTACATATGTTGAAAAAATGAAGATATTAGACTATTTTATGATTGCACATGGTAAAGAATGTGCTTAAAGGCTCTTTTCCTATGTCAAAAGTTTTAGTTTTCGAGGGTAATAGCTACGTATGTTGAAAAAATGAAGATATTAGACAATTTTATGATTGCAAATGGTAAAGAATGTGATTAAAGGCTCTTTTCCTATGTCAAAAGTTTTAGTTTTCGAGAGTAATAGCTACGTATGTTGAAAAAATGAAGATATTAGACTATTTTATGATTGCACATGGTAAAGAATGTGCTTAAAGGCTCTTTTCCTATGTCAAAAGTTTTAGTTTTCGAGGGTAATAGCTACGTATGTTGAAAAAATGAAATATTAGACTATTTTATGATTGCAAATGGTAAAGAATGTGATTAAAGGCTCTTTTCCTATGTCAAAAGTTTTAGTTTTCGAGGGTAATAGCTACGTATGTTGGAAAAATGAAGATATTAGACTATTTTATGATTGCAAATGGTAAAGAATGTGCTTAAAGGCTCTTTTCCTATGTCAAAAGTTTTAGTTTTCGAGGGTAATAGCTAAGTATGTTGAAAAAATGAAGATATTAGACTATTTTATGATTGCAAATGGTAAAGAGTGTGATTAAAGGCTCTTTTCCTATGTCAAAAGTTTTAGTTTTCGAGGGTAATAGCTAGGTATGTTGAAAAAATGAAGATATTAGACTATTTTATGATTGCACATGGTAAAGAATGTGATTAAAGGCTCTTTTCCAATGTCAAAAGTTTTAGTTTTCGATTGTAATAGCTACGTATGTTGCTAAAAATGAAGATATTAGACTATTTATGATTGCAAATGGTAAAAGAATGTGCTTAAAGGCTCTTTTCCTATGTCAAAAGTTTTAGTTTTCGAGGGTAATAGCTACGTATGTTGAAAAAATGAAGATATTAGACTATTTTATGATTGCACATGGTAAAGAATGTGATTAAAGGCTCTTTTCCTATGTCAAAAGTTTTAGTTTTCGAGGTAATAGCTACGTATGTTGGAAAAATGAAGATATTAGACTATTTTATGATTGCAAATGGTAAAGAATGTGCTTAAAGGCTCTTTTCCTATGTCAAAAGTTTTAGTTTTCGAGGGTAATAGCTACGTATGTTGAAAAAATGAAGATATTAGACTATTTTATGATTGCAAATGGTAAAGAATGTGATTAAAGGCTCTTTTCCTATGTCAAAAGTTTTAGTTTTCGAGGGTAATAGCTACGTATGTTGAAAAAATGAAGATATTTAGACTATTTTATGATTGCAAATGGTAAAGAATGTGATTAAAGGCTTTTCCTATTTCAAAAGTTTTAGTTTTCGAGGGTAATAGCTAAGTATGTTGGAAAAATGAAGATATTAGACAATTTTATGATTGCAAATGGTAAAGAATGTGATTAAAGGCTCTTTTCCTATGTCAAAAGTTTTAGTTTTCGAGGGTAATAGCTAGGTATGTTGAAAAAATGAAGATATAGACTATTTTATGATTGCACATGGTAAAGAATGTGATTAAAGGCTCTTTTCCTATTTCAAAAGTTTTAGTTTTCGAGGGTAATAGCTACGTATGTTGGAAAAAATGAAGATATTAGACAATTTTATGATTGCAAATGGTAAAGAATGTGATTAAAGGCTCTTTTCCTATGTCAAAAGTTTTAGTTTTCGAGGGTAATAGCTACGTATGTTGAAAAAATGAAGATATTAGACTATTTTATGATTGCACATGGTAAAGAATGTGATTAAAGGCTCTTTTCCTATGTCAAAAGTTTTAGTTTTCGAGTAATAGCTACGTATGTTGGAAAAATGAAGATATTAGACTATTTTATGATTGCAAATGGTAAAGAATGTGCTTAAAGGCTCTTTTCCTATGTCAAAAGATTTAGTTTTCGAGGGTAATAGCTACGTATGTTGAAAAAATGAAAATATTAGACTATTTTATGATTGCACATGGTAAAGAATGTGATTAAAGGCTCTTTTCCTATTTCAAAAGTTTAAGTTTTCGACAGTAATAGCTACGTATGTTGGAAAAATGAAGATATTAGACTTTTTTATGATTGCACATGGTAAAGAATGTGCTTAAAGGCTCTTTTCCTATGTCAAAAGTTTTAGTTTTCGAGGGTAATAGCTAAGTATGTTGAAAAAATGAAGATATTAGACTATTTTATGATTGCAAATGGTAAAGAATGTGATTAAAGGCTCTTTTCCTATTGCAAAAGTTTTAGTTTTTCGAGGGTAATAGCTAAGTATGTTGAAAAAATGAAGATTTAGACTATTTTATGATTGCAAATGGTAAAGAATGTGATTAAAGGCTGTTTCCTATTTCAAAAGTTTTAGTTTTCGAGGGTAATAGCTAAGTATGTGGAAAAAGAAGATATTAGACAATTTTATGAATGCAAAAGGTAAAGAGTTTGATTAAAGGCTCTTTTCCTATGTCAAAAGTTTTAGTTTACGAGGGTAATAGCTAGGTATGTTGAAAAAATGAAGATATTAGATTATTTTATGATTGCACATGGTAAAGAATGTGATTAAAGGCTCTTTTCCAATGTCAAAAGTTTTAGTTTTCGATTGTAATAGCTACGTATGTTGGAAAAATGAAGATATTAAACTATTTATGATTGCAAATGGTTAAGAATGTGATTTAAAGGCTCTTTTCCTATGTCAAAAGTCTTAGTTTTCGAGGGTAATAGCTACGTATGTTGAAAAAATGAAGATATTAGACTATTTTATGATTGCAAATGGTAAAGAATGTAATTAAAGGCTCTTTTCCTATGTCAAAAGTTTTAGTTTTCGAGGGTAATAGCTATGTATGTTGAAAAAATGAAGATATTAGACAATTTTATGATGGCAAATGGTAAAGAGCTTGATTAAAGGCTCTTTTTCCTATGTCAAAAGTTTTAGTTTTCGAGGGTAATAGCTAGGTATGTTGAAAAAATTAAGATATTTGACTATTTTATGATTGCAAATGGTAAAGATGTGCTTAAAGGCTCTTTTTCTATGTCAAAAGTTTTAGTGTTCGAGGGTAATAGCTACGTATGTTGAAAAAAATGAAAATATTAGACTATTTTATGATTGCACATGGTAAAGAATGTGATTAAAGGCTCTTTTCCTATGTCAAAAGTTTTAGTTTTCGATTGTAATAGCTACGTATGTTGGAAAAATGAAGATATTAGACTATTTTATGATAGCAAATGGTAAGAATGT
>NW_027064746.1:0-24699 GCF_032884065.1 Artemia franciscana
TAAAAAATGAAGATATTAGACTATTTTATGATTGCACATGGTAAAGAATGTGATTAAAGGCTCTTTTCCTATGTCAAAAGTTTTAGTTTTCGAGGGTAATAGCTACGTATGTTGAAAAAATGAAGATATTAGACTATTTTATGATTGCACATGGTAAAGAATGTGATTAAAGGCTCTTTTCCTATGTCAAAAGTTTTAGTTTTCGAGGGTAATAGCTACGTATGTTGAAAAAATGAAGATATTAGACTATTTTATGATTGCACATGGTAAAGAATGTGATTAAAGGCTCTTTTCCTATTTCAAAAGTTTTAGTTTTCGAGGGTAATAGCTACGTATGTTGAAAAAATGAAGATATTAGACTATTTTATGATTGCACATGGTAAAGAATGTGATTAAAGGCTCTTTTCCTATGTCAAAAGTTTTAGTTTTCGAGGGTAATAGCTACGTATGTTGAAAAAATGAAGATATTAGACTATTTTATGATTGCACATGGTAAAGAATGTGATTAAAGGCTCTTTTCCTATTCAAAAGTTTTAGTTTTCGAGGGTAATAGCTACGTATGTTGAAAAAATGAAGATATTAGACTATTTTATGATTGCACATGGTAAAGAATGTGATTAAAGGCTCTTTTCCTATTTCAAAAGTTTTAGTTTTCGAGGGTAATAGCTACGTATGTTGAAAAAATGAAGATATTAGACTATTTTATGATTGCACATGGTAAAGAATGTGATTAAAGGCTCTTTTCCTATGTCAAAAGTTTTAGTTTTCGAGGGTAATAGCTACGTATGTTGAAAAAATGAAGATATTAGACTATTTTATGATTGCACATGGTAAAGAATGTGATTAAAGGCTCTTTTCCTATTTCAAAAGTTTTAGTTTTCGAGGGTAATAGCTACGTATGTTGAAAAAATGAAGATATTAGACTATTTTATGATTGCACATGGTAAAGAATGTGATTAAAGGCTCTTTTCCTATTTCAAAAGTTTTAGTTTTCGAGGGTAATAGCTACGTATGTTGAAAAAATGAAGATATTAGACTATTTTATGATTGCACATGGTAAAGAATGTGATTAAAGGCTCTTTTCCTATTTCAAAAGTTTTAGTTTTCGAGGGTAATAGCTACGTATGTTGAAAAAATGAAGATATTAGACTATTTTATGATTGCACATGGTAAAGAATGTGATTAAAGGCTCTTTTCCTATGTCAAAAGTTTTAGTTTTCGAGGGTAATAGCTACGTATGTTGAAAAAATGAAGATATTAGACTATTTTATGATTGCAATGGTAAAGAATGTGATTAAAGGCTCTTTTCCTATTCAAAAGTTTTAGTTTTCGAGGGTAATAGCTACGTATGTTGAAAAAATGAAGATATTAGACTATTTTATGATTGCACATGGTAAAGAATGTGATTAAAGGCTCTTTTCCTATTTCAAAAGTTTTAGTTTTCGAGGGTAATAGCTACGTATGTTGAAAAAATGAAGATATTAGACTATTTTATGATTGCAAATGGTAAAGAATGTGATTAAAGGCTCTTTTCCTATGTCAAAAGTTTTAGTTTTCGAGGGTAATAGCTACGTATGTTGAAAAAATGAAGATATTAGACTATTTTATGATTGCAAATGGTAAAGAATGTGATTAAAGGCTCTTTTCCTATGTCAAAAGTTTTAGTTTTCGAGGGTAATAGCTACGTATGTTGAAAAAATGAAGATATTAGACTATTTTATGATTGCACATGGTAAAGAATGTGATTAAAGGCTCTTTTCCTATTTCAAAAGTTTTAGTTTTCGAGGGTAATAGCTACGTATGTTGAAAAAATGAAGATATTAGACTATTTTATGATTGCACATGGTAAAGAATGTGATTAAAGGCTCTTTTCCTATGTCAAAAGTTTTAGTTTTCGAGGGTAATAGCTACGTATGTTGAAAAAATGAAGATATTAGACTATTTTATGATTGCACATGGTAAAGAATGTGATTAAAGGCTCTTTTCCTATGTCAAAAGTTTTAGTTTTCGAGGGTAATAGCTACGTATGTTGAAAAAATGAAGATATTAGACTATTTTATGATTGCACATGGTAAAGAATGTGATTAAAGGCTCTTTTCCTATTTCAAAAGTTTTAGTTTTCGAGGGTAATAGCTACGTATGTTGAAAAAATGAAGATATTAGACTATTTTATGATTGCACATGGTAAAGAATGTGATTAAAGGCTCTTTTCCTATTCAAAAGTTTTAGTTTTCGAGGGTAATAGCTACGTATGTTGAAAAAATGAAGATATTAGACTATTTTATGATTGCACATGGTAAAGAATGTGATTAAAGGCTCTTTTCCTATTTCAAAAGTTTTAGTTTTCGAGGGTAATAGCTACGTATGTTGAAAAAATGAAGATATTAGACTATTTTATGATTGCACATGGTAAAGAATGTGATTAAAGGCTCTTTTCCTATTTCAAAAGTTTTAGTTTTCGAGGGTAATAGCTACGTATGTTGAAAAAATGAAGATATTAGACTATTTTATGATTGCACATGGTAAAGAATGTGATTAAAGGCTCTTTTCCTATTTCAAAAGTTTTAGTTTTCGAGGGTAATAGCTACGTATGTTGAAAAAATGAAGATATTAGACTATTTTATGATTGCACATGGTAAAGAATGTGATTAAAGGCTCTTTTCCTATTTCAAAAGTTTTAGTTTTCGAGGGTAATAGCTACGTATGTTGAAAAAATGAAGATATTAGACTATTTTATGATTGCACATGGTAAAGAATGTGATTAAAGGCTCTTTTCCTATTCAAAAGTTTTAGTTTTCGAGGGTAATAGCTACGTATGTTGAAAAAATGAAGATATTAGACTATTTTATGATTGCAAATGGTAAAGAATGTGATTAAAGGCTCTTTTCCTATGTCAAAAGTTTTAGTTTTCGAGGGTAATAGCTACGTATGTTGAAAAAATGAAGATATTAGACTATTTTATGATTGCACATGGTAAAGAATGTGATTAAAGGCTCTTTTCCTATTTCAAAAGTTTTAGTTTTCGAGGGTAATAGCTACGTATGTTGAAAAAATGAAGATATTAGACTATTTTATGATTGCACATGGTAAAGAATGTGATTAAAGGCTCTTTTCCTATTTCAAAAGTTTTAGTTTTCGAGGGTAATAGCTACGTATGTTGAAAAAATGAAGATATTAGACTATTTTATGATTGCACATGGTAAAGAATGTGATTAAAGGCTCTTTTCCTATTCAAAAGTTTTAGTTTTCGAGGGTAATAGCTACGTATGTTGAAAAAATGAAGATATTAGACTATTTTATGATTGCACATGGTAAAGAATGTGATTAAAGGCTCTTTTCCTATTTCAAAAGTTTTAGTTTTCGAGGGTAATAGCTACGTATGTTGAAAAAATGAAGATATTAGACTATTTTATGATTGCAATGGTAAAGAATGTGATTAAAGGCTCTTTTCCTATTCAAAAGTTTTAGTTTTCGAGGGTAATAGCTACGTATGTTGAAAAAATGAAGATATTAGACTATTTTATGATTGCACATGGTAAAGAATGTGATTAAAGGCTCTTTTCCTATGTCAAAAGTTTTAGTTTTCGAGGGTAATAGCTACGTATGTTGAAAAAATGAAGATATTAGACTATTTTATGATTGCACATGGTAAAGAATGTGATTAAAGGCTCTTTTCCTATGTCAAAAGTTTTAGTTTTCGAGGGTAATAGCTACGTATGTTGAAAAAATGAAGATATTAGACTATTTTATGATTGCACATGGTAAAGAATGTGATTAAAGGCTCTTTTCCTATTCAAAAGTTTTAGTTTTCGAGGGTAATAGCTACGTATGTTGAAAAAATGAAGATATTAGACTATTTTATGATTGCACATGGTAAAGAATGTGATTAAAGGCTCTTTTCCTATTTCAAAAGTTTTAGTTTTCGAGGGTAATAGCTACGTATGTTGAAAAAATGAAGATATTAGACTATTTTATGATTGCACATGGTAAAGAATGTGATTAAAGGCTCTTTTCCTATGTCAAAAGTTTTAGTTTTCGAGGGTAATAGCTACGTATGTTGAAAAAATGAAGATATTAGACTATTTTATGATTGCACATGGTAAAGAATGTGATTAAAGGCTCTTTTCCTATTCAAAAGTTTTAGTTTTCGAGGGTAATAGCTACGTATGTTGAAAAAATGAAGATATTAGACTATTTTATGATTGCACATGGTAAAGAATGTGATTAAAGGCTCTTTTCCTATTTCAAAAGTTTTAGTTTTCGAGGGTAATAGCTACGTATGTTGAAAAAATGAAGATATTAGACTATTTTATGATTGCACATGGTAAAGAATGTGATTAAAGGCTCTTTTCCTATTTCAAAAGTTTTAGTTTTCGAGGGTAATAGCTACGTATGTTGAAAAAATGAAGATATTAGACTATTTTATGATTGCACATGGTAAAGAATGTGATTAAAGGCTCTTTTCCTATTCAAAAGTTTTAGTTTTCGAGGGTAATAGCTACGTATGTTGAAAAAATGAAGATATTAGACTATTTTATGATTGCACATGGTAAAGAATGTGATTAAAGGCTCTTTTCCTATTTCAAAAGTTTTAGTTTTCGAGGGTAATAGCTACGTATGTTGAAAAAATGAAGATATTAGACTATTTTATGATTGCACATGGTAAAGAATGTGATTAAAGGCTCTTTTCCTATTTCAAAAGTTTTAGTTTTCGAGGGTAATAGCTACGTATGTTGAAAAAATGAAGATATTAGACTATTTTATGATTGCAATGGTAAAGAATGTGATTAAAGGCTCTTTTCCTATGTCAAAAGTTTTAGTTTTCGAGGGTAATAGCTACGTATGTTGAAAAAATGAAGATATTAGACTATTTTATGATTGCACATGGTAAAGAATGTGATTAAAGGCTCTTTTCCTATGTCAAAAGTTTTAGTTTTCGAGGGTAATAGCTACGTATGTTGAAAAAATGAAGATATTAGACTATTTTATGATTGCACATGGTAAAGAATGTGATTAAAGGCTCTTTTCCTATTTCAAAAGTTTTAGTTTTCGAGGGTAATAGCTACGTATGTTGAAAAAATGAAGATATTAGACTATTTTATGATTGCACATGGTAAAGAATGTGATTAAAGGCTCTTTTCCTATTTCAAAAGTTTTAGTTTTCGAGGGTAATAGCTACGTATGTTGAAAAAATGAAGATATTAGACTATTTTATGATTGCACATGGTAAAGAATGTGATTAAAGGCTCTTTTCCTATTTCAAAAGTTTTAGTTTTCGAGGGTAATAGCTACGTATGTATTAAAAAAAATAAAGAATGTGATTAAAGGCTCTTTTCCTATTTCAAAAGTTTTAGTTTTCGAGGGTAATAGCTACGTATGTTGAAAAAATGAAGATATTAGACTATTTTATGATTGCACATGGTAAAGAATGTGATTAAAGGCTCTTTTCCTATTTCAAAAGTTTTAGTTTTCGAGGGTAATAGCTACGTATGTTGAAAAAATGAAGATATTAGACTATTTTATGATTGCACATGGTAAAGAATGTGATTAAAGGCTCTTTTCCTATTCAAAAGTTTTAGTTTTCGAGGGTAATAGCTACGTATGTTGAAAAAATGAAGATATTAGACTATTTTATGATTGCACATGGTAAAGAATGTGATTAAAGGCTCTTTTCCTATTCAAAAGTTTTAGTTTTCGAGGGTAATAGCTACGTATGTTGAAAAAATGAAGATATTAGACTATTTTATGATTGCACATGGTAAAGAATGTGATTAAAGGCTCTTTTCCTATTTCAAAAGTTTTAGTTTTCGAGGGTAATAGCTACGTATGTTGAAAAAATGAAGATATTAGACTATTTTATGATTGCACATGGTAAAGAATGTGATTAAAGGCTCTTTTCCTATGTCAAAAGTTTTAGTTTTCGAGGGTAATAGCTACGTATGTTGAAAAAATGAAGATATTAGACTATTTTATGATTGCACATGGTAAAGAATGTGATTAAAGGCTCTTTTCCTATGTCAAAAGTTTTAGTTTTCGAGGGTAATAGCTACGTATGTTGAAAAAATGAAGATATTAGACTATTTTATGATTGCACATGGTAAAGAATGTGATTAAAGGCTCTTTTCCTATTTCAAAAGTTTTAGTTTTCGAGGGTAATAGCTACGTATGTTGAAAAAATGAAGATATTAGACTATTTTATGATTGCACATGGTAAAGAATGTGATTAAAGGCTCTTTTCCTATTTCAAAAGTTTTAGTTTTCGAGGGTAATAGCTACGTATGTTGAAAAAATGAAGATATTAGACTATTTTATGATTGCACATGGTAAAGAATGTGATTAAAGGCTCTTTTCCTATTCAAAAGTTTTAGTTTTCGAGGGTAATAGCTACGTATGTTGAAAAAATGAAGATATTAGACTATTTTATGATTGCAATGGTAAAGAATGTGATTAAAGGCTCTTTTCCTATTTCAAAAGTTTTAGTTTTCGAGGGTAATAGCTACGTATGTTGAAAAAATGAAGATATTAGACTATTTTATGATTGCACATGGTAAAGAATGTGATTAAAGGCTCTTTTCCTATTCAAAAGTTTTAGTTTTCGAGGGTAATAGCTACGTATGTTGAAAAAATGAAGATATTAGACTATTTTATGATTGCACATGGTAAAGAATGTGATTAAAGGCTCTTTTCCTATTTCAAAAGTTTTAGTTTTCGAGGGTAATAGCTACGTATGTTGAAAAAATGAAGATATTAGACTATTTTATGATTGCACATGGTAAAGAATGTGATTAAAGGCTCTTTTCCTATTCAAAAGTTTTAGTTTTCGAGGGTAATAGCTACGTATGTTGAAAAAATGAAGATATTAGACTATTTTATGATTGCACATGGTAAAGAATGTGATTAAAGGCTCTTTTCCTATGTCAAAAGTTTTAGTTTTCGAGGGTAATAGCTACGTATGTTGAAAAAATGAAGATATTAGACTATTTTATGATTGCACATGGTAAAGAATGTGATTAAAGGCTCTTTTCCTATTTCAAAAGTTTTAGTTTTCGAGGGTAATAGCTACGTATGTTGAAAAAATGAAGATATTAGACTATTTTATGATTGCACATGGTAAAGAATGTGATTAAAGGCTCTTTTCCTATGTCAAAAGTTTTAGTTTTCGAGGGTAATAGCTACGTATGTTGAAAAAATGAAGATATTAGACTATTTTATGATTGCACATGGTAAAGAATGTGATTAAAGGCTCTTTTCCTATTCAAAAGTTTTAGTTTTCGAGGGTAATAGCTACGTATGTTGAAAAAATGAAGATATTAGACTATTTTATGATTGCACATGGTAAAGAATGTGATTAAAGGCTCTTTTCCTATTTCAAAAGTTTTAGTTTTCGAGGGTAATAGCTACGTATGTTGAAAAAATGAAGATATTAGACTATTTTATGATTGCAAATGGTAAAGAATGTGATTAAAGGCTCTTTTCCTATTCAAAAGTTTTAGTTTTCGAGGGTAATAGCTACGTATGTTGAAAAAATGAAGATATTAGACTATTTTATGATTGCACATGGTAAAGAATGTGATTAAAGGCTCTTTTCCTATGTCAAAAGTTTTAGTTTTCGAGGGTAATAGCTACGTATGTTGAAAAAATGAAGATATTAGACTATTTTATGATTGCACATGGTAAAGAATGTGATTAAAGGCTCTTTTCCTATTTCAAAAGTTTTAGTTTTCGAGGGTAATAGCTACGTATGTTGAAAAAATGAAGATATTAGACTATTTTATGATTGCAATGGTAAAGAATGTGATTAAAGGCTCTTTTCCTATGTCAAAAGTTTTAGTTTTCGAGGGTAATAGCTACGTATGTTGAAAAAATGAAGATATTAGACTATTTTATGATTGCACATGGTAAAGAATGTGATTAAAGGCTCTTTTCCTATGTCAAAAGTTTTAGTTTTCGAGGGTAATAGCTACGTATGTTGAAAAAATGAAGATATTAGACTATTTTATGATTGCACATGGTAAAGAATGTGATTAAAGGCTCTTTTCCTATTCAAAAGTTTTAGTTTTCGAGGGTAATAGCTACGTATGTTGAAAAAATGAAGATATTAGACTATTTTATGATTGCACATGGTAAAGAATGTGATTAAAGGCTCTTTTCCTATTCAAAAGTTTTAGTTTTCGAGGGTAATAGCTACGTATGTTGAAAAAATGAAGATATTAGACTATTTTATGATTGCACATGGTAAAGAATGTGATTAAAGGCTCTTTTCCTATTTCAAAAGTTTTAGTTTTCGAGGGTAATAGCTACGTATGTTGAAAAAATGAAGATATTAGACTATTTTATGATTGCACATGGTAAAGAATGTGATTAAAGGCTCTTTTCCTATTTCAAAAGTTTTAGTTTTCGAGGGTAATAGCTACGTATGTTGAAAAAATGAAGATATTAGACTATTTTATGATTGCACATGGTAAAGAATGTGATTAAAGGCTCTTTTCCTATTTCAAAAGTTTTAGTTTTCGAGGGTAATAGCTACGTATGTTGAAAAAATGAAGATATTAGACTATTTTATGATTGCACATGGTAAAGAATGTGATTAAAGGCTCTTTTCCTATTTCAAAAGTTTTAGTTTTCGAGGGTAATAGCTACGTATGTTGAAAAAATGAAGATATTAGACTATTTTATGATTGCACATGGTAAAGAATGTGATTAAAGGCTCTTTTCCTATTTCAAAAGTTTTAGTTTTCGAGGGTAATAGCTACGTATGTTGAAAAAATGAAGATATTAGACTATTTTATGATTGCACATGGTAAAGAATGTGATTAAAGGCTCTTTTCCTATTTCAAAAGTTTTAGTTTTCGAGGGTAATAGCTACGTATGTTGAAAAAATGAAGATATTAGACTATTTTATGATTGCACATGGTAAAGAATGTGATTAAAGGCTCTTTTCCTATTCAAAAGTTTTAGTTTTCGAGGGTAATAGCTACGTATGTTGAAAAAATGAAGATATTAGACTATTTTATGATTGCACATGGTAAAGAATGTGATTAAAGGCTCTTTTCCTATGTCAAAAGTTTTAGTTTTCGAGGGTAATAGCTACGTATGTTGAAAAAATGAAGATATTAGACTATTTTATGATTGCAAATGGTAAAGAATGTGATTAAAGGCTCTTTTCCTATTCAAAAGTTTTAGTTTTCGAGGGTAATAGCTACGTATGTTGAAAAAATGAAGATATTAGACTATTTTATGATTGCACATGGTAAAGAATGTGATTAAAGGCTCTTTTCCTATTTCAAAAGTTTTAGTTTTCGAGGGTAATAGCTACGTATGTTGAAAAAATGAAGATATTAGACTATTTTATGATTGCAAATGGTAAAGAATGTGATTAAAGGCTCTTTTCCTATGTCAAAAGTTTTAGTTTTCGAGGGTAATAGCTACGTATGTTGAAAAAATGAAGATATTAGACTATTTTATGATTGCACATGGTAAAGAATGTGATTAAAGGCTCTTTTCCTATTCAAAAGTTTTAGTTTTCGAGGGTAATAGCTACGTATGTTGAAAAAATGAAGATATTAGACTATTTTATGATTGCACATGGTAAAGAATGTGATTAAAGGCTCTTTTCCTATTTCAAAAGTTTTAGTTTTCGAGGGTAATAGCTACGTATGTTGAAAAAATGAAGATATTAGACTATTTTATGATTGCACATGGTAAAGAATGTGATTAAAGGCTCTTTTCCTATTTCAAAAGTTTTAGTTTTCGAGGGTAATAGCTACGTATGTTGAAAAAATGAAGATATTAGACTATTTTATGATTGCACATGGTAAAGAATGTGATTAAAGGCTCTTTTCCTATTCAAAAGTTTTAGTTTTCGAGGGTAATAGCTACGTATGTTGAAAAAATGAAGATATTAGACTATTTTATGATTGCACATGGTAAAGAATGTGATTAAAGGCTCTTTTCCTATTCAAAAGTTTTAGTTTTCGAGGGTAATAGCTACGTATGTTGAAAAAATGAAGATATTAGACTATTTTATGATTGCACATGGTAAAGAATGTGATTAAAGGCTCTTTTCCTATTCAAAAGTTTTAGTTTTCGAGGGTAATAGCTACGTATGTTGAAAAAATGAAGATATTAGACTATTTTATGATTGCACATGGTAAAGAATGTGATTAAAGGCTCTTTTCCTATTTCAAAAGTTTTAGTTTTCGAGGGTAATAGCTACGTATGTTGAAAAAATGAAGATATTAGACTATTTTATGATTGCACATGGTAAAGAATGTGATTAAAGGCTCTTTTCCTATTTCAAAAGTTTTAGTTTTCGAGGGTAATAGCTACGTATGTTGAAAAAATGAAGATATTAGACTATTTTATGATTGCACATGGTAAAGAATGTGATTAAAGGCTCTTTTCCTATGTCAAAAGTTTTAGTTTTCGAGGGTAATAGCTACGTATGTTGAAAAAATGAAGATATTAGACTATTTTATGATTGCAAATGGTAAAGAATGTGATTAAAGGCTCTTTTCCTATTTCAAAAGTTTTAGTTTTCGAGGGTAATAGCTACGTATGTTGAAAAAATGAAGATATTAGACTATTTTATGATTGCACATGGTAAAGAATGTGATTAAAGGCTCTTTTCCTATTTCAAAAGTTTTAGTTTTCGAGGGTAATAGCTACGTATGTTGAAAAAATGAAGATATTAGACTATTTTATGATTGCACATGGTAAAGAATGTGATTAAAGGCTCTTTTCCTATTTCAAAAGTTTTAGTTTTCGAGGGTAATAGCTACGTATGTTGAAAAAATGAAGATATTAGACTATTTTATGATTGCACATGGTAAAGAATGTGATTAAAGGCTCTTTTCCTATTTCAAAAGTTTTAGTTTTCGAGGGTAATAGCTACGTATGTTGAAAAAATGAAGATATTAGACTATTTTATGATTGCACATGGTAAAGAATGTGATTAAAGGCTCTTTTCCTATTCAAAAGTTTTAGTTTTCGAGGGTAATAGCTACGTATGTTGAAAAAATGAAGATATTAGACTATTTTATGATTGCACATGGTAAAGAATGTGATTAAAGGCTCTTTTCCTATTTCAAAAGTTTTAGTTTTCGAGGGTAATAGCTACGTATGTTGAAAAAATGAAGATATTAGACTATTTTATGATTGCACATGGTAAAGAATGTGATTAAAGGCTCTTTTCCTATGTCAAAAGTTTTAGTTTTCGAGGGTAATAGCTACGTATGTTGAAAAAATGAAGATATTAGACTATTTTATGATTGCAAATGGTAAAGAATGTGATTAAAGGCTCTTTTCCTATTCAAAAGTTTTAGTTTTCGAGGGTAATAGCTACGTATGTTGAAAAAATGAAGATATTAGACTATTTTATGATTGCACATGGTAAAGAATGTGATTAAAGGCTCTTTTCCTATTTCAAAAGTTTTAGTTTTCGAGGGTAATAGCTACGTATGTTGAAAAAATGAAGATATTAGACTATTTTATGATTGCAATGGTAAAGAATGTGATTAAAGGCTCTTTTCCTATGTCAAAAGTTTTAGTTTTCGAGGGTAATAGCTACGTATGTTGAAAAAATGAAGATATTAGACTATTTTATGATTGCACATGGTAAAGAATGTGATTAAAGGCTCTTTTCCTATGTCAAAAGTTTTAGTTTTCGAGGGTAATAGCTACGTATGTTGAAAAAATGAAGATATTAGACTATTTTATGATTGCACATGGTAAAGAATGTGATTAAAGGCTCTTTTCCTATTTCAAAAGTTTTAGTTTTCGAGGGTAATAGCTACGTATGTTGAAAAAATGAAGATATTAGACTATTTTATGATTGCACATGGTAAAGAATGTGATTAAAGGCTCTTTTCCTATTTCAAAAGTTTTAGTTTTCGAGGGTAATAGCTACGTATGTTGAAAAAATGAAGATATTAGACTATTTTATGATTGCACATGGTAAAGAATGTGATTAAAGGCTCTTTTCCTATGTCAAAAGTTTTAGTTTTCGAGGGTAATAGCTACGTATGTTGAAAAAATGAAGATATTAGACTATTTTATGATTGCACATGGTAAAGAATGTGATTAAAGGCTCTTTTCCTATTCAAAAGTTTTAGTTTTCGAGGGTAATAGCTACGTATGTTGAAAAAATGAAGATATTAGACTATTTTATGATTGCACATGGTAAAGAATGTGATTAAAGGCTCTTTTCCTATTCAAAAGTTTTAGTTTTCGAGGGTAATAGCTACGTATGTTGAAAAAATGAAGATATTAGACTATTTTATGATTGCACATGGTAAAGAATGTGATTAAAGGCTCTTTTCCTATTTCAAAAGTTTTAGTTTTCGAGGGTAATAGCTACGTATGTTGAAAAAATGAAGATATTAGACTATTTTATGATTGCAATGGTAAAGAATGTGATTAAAGGCTCTTTTCCTATTCAAAAGTTTTAGTTTTCGAGGGTAATAGCTACGTATGTTGAAAAAATGAAGATATTAGACTATTTTATGATTGCACATGGTAAAGAATGTGATTAAAGGCTCTTTTCCTATGTCAAAAGTTTTAGTTTTCGAGGGTAATAGCTACGTATGTTGAAAAAATGAAGATATTAGACTATTTTATGATTGCACATGGTAAAGAATGTGATTAAAGGCTCTTTTCCTATTTCAAAAGTTTTAGTTTTCGAGGGTAATAGCTACGTATGTTGAAAAAATGAAGATATTAGACTATTTTATGATTGCACATGGTAAAGAATGTGATTAAAGGCTCTTTTCCTATTTCAAAAGTTTTAGTTTTCGAGGGTAATAGCTACGTATGTTGAAAAAATGAAGATATTAGACTATTTTATGATTGCACATGGTAAAGAATGTGATTAAAGGCTCTTTTCCTATGTCAAAAGTTTTAGTTTTCGAGGGTAATAGCTACGTATGTTGAAAAAATGAAGATATTAGACTATTTTATGATTGCACATGGTAAAGAATGTGATTAAAGGCTCTTTTCCTATTTCAAAAGTTTTAGTTTTCGAGGGTAATAGCTACGTATGTTGAAAAAATGAAGATATTAGACTATTTTATGATTGCACATGGTAAAGAATGTGATTAAAGGCTCTTTTCCTATTTCAAAAGTTTTAGTTTTCGAGGGTAATAGCTACGTATGTTGAAAAAATGAAGATATTAGACTATTTTATGATTGCACATGGTAAAGAATGTGATTAAAGGCTCTTTTCCTATTCAAAAGTTTTAGTTTTCGAGGGTAATAGCTACGTATGTTGAAAAAATGAAGATATTAGACTATTTTATGATTGCACATGGTAAAGAATGTGATTAAAGGCTCTTTTCCTATTTCAAAAGTTTTAGTTTTCGAGGGTAATAGCTACGTATGTTGAAAAAATGAAGATATTAGACTATTTTATGATTGCACATGGTAAAGAATGTGATTAAAGGCTCTTTTCCTATGTCAAAAGTTTTAGTTTTCGAGGGTAATAGCTACGTATGTTGAAAAAATGAAGATATTAGACTATTTTATGATTGCACATGGTAAAGAATGTGATTAAAGGCTCTTTTCCTATGTCAAAAGTTTTAGTTTTCGAGGGTAATAGCTACGTATGTTGAAAAAATGAAGATATTAGACTATTTTATGATTGCACATGGTAAAGAATGTGATTAAAGGCTCTTTTCCTATTTCAAAAGTTTTAGTTTTCGAGGGTAATAGCTACGTATGTTGAAAAAATGAAGATATTAGACTATTTTATGATTGCACATGGTAAAGAATGTGATTAAAGGCTCTTTTCCTATTCAAAAGTTTTAGTTTTCGAGGGTAATAGCTACGTATGTTGAAAAAATGAAGATATTAGACTATTTTATGATTGCACATGGTAAAGAATGTGATTAAAGGCTCTTTTCCTATTTCAAAAGTTTTAGTTTTCGAGGGTAATAGCTACGTATGTTGAAAAAATGAAGATATTAGACTATTTTATGATTGCACATGGTAAAGAATGTGATTAAAGGCTCTTTTCCTATTTCAAAAGTTTTAGTTTTCGAGGGTAATAGCTACGTATGTTGAAAAAATGAAGATATTAGACTATTTTATGATTGCACATGGTAAAGAATGTGATTAAAGGCTCTTTTCCTATTCAAAAGTTTTAGTTTTCGAGGGTAATAGCTACGTATGTTGAAAAAATGAAGATATTAGACTATTTTATGATTGCACATGGTAAAGAATGTGATTAAAGGCTCTTTTCCTATTTCAAAAGTTTTAGTTTTCGAGGGTAATAGCTACGTATGTTGAAAAAATGAAGATATTAGACTATTTTATGATTGCACATGGTAAAGAATGTGATTAAAGGCTCTTTTCCTATTTCAAAAGTTTTAGTTTTCGAGGGTAATAGCTACGTATGTTGAAAAAATGAAGATATTAGACTATTTTATGATTGCACATGGTAAAGAATGTGATTAAAGGCTCTTTTCCTATGTCAAAAGTTTTAGTTTTCGAGGGTAATAGCTACGTATGTTGAAAAAATGAAGATATTAGACTATTTTATGATTGCACATGGTAAAGAATGTGATTAAAGGCTCTTTTCCTATGTCAAAAGTTTTAGTTTTCGAGGGTAATAGCTACGTATGTTGAAAAAATGAAGATATTAGACTATTTTATGATTGCACATGGTAAAGAATGTGATTAAAGGCTCTTTTCCTATTTCAAAAGTTTTAGTTTTCGAGGGTAATAGCTACGTATGTTGAAAAAATGAAGATATTAGACTATTTTATGATTGCACATGGTAAAGAATGTGATTAAAGGCTCTTTTCCTATTCAAAAGTTTTAGTTTTCGAGGGTAATAGCTACGTATGTTGAAAAAATGAAGATATTAGACTATTTTATGATTGCACATGGTAAAGAATGTGATTAAAGGCTCTTTTCCTATTTCAAAAGTTTTAGTTTTCGAGGGTAATAGCTACGTATGTTGAAAAAATGAAGATATTAGACTATTTTATGATTGCACATGGTAAAGAATGTGATTAAAGGCTCTTTTCCTATTCAAAAGTTTTAGTTTTCGAGGGTAATAGCTACGTATGTTGAAAAAATGAAGATATTAGACTATTTTATGATTGCACATGGTAAAGAATGTGATTAAAGGCTCTTTTCCTATTTCAAAAGTTTTAGTTTTCGAGGGTAATAGCTACGTATGTTGAAAAAATGAAGATATTAGACTATTTTATGATTGCACATGGTAAAGAATGTGATTAAAGGCTCTTTTCCTATTTCAAAAGTTTTAGTTTTCGAGGGTAATAGCTACGTATGTTGAAAAAATGAAGATATTAGACTATTTTATGATTGCACATGGTAAAGAATGTGATTAAAGGCTCTTTTCCTATTTCAAAAGTTTTAGTTTTCGAGGGTAATAGCTACGTATGTTGAAAAAATGAAGATATTAGACTATTTTATGATTGCACATGGTAAAGAATGTGATTAAAGGCTCTTTTCCTATTTCAAAAGTTTTAGTTTTCGAGGGTAATAGCTACGTATGTTGAAAAAATGAAGATATTAGACTATTTTATGATTGCACATGGTAAAGAATGTGATTAAAGGCTCTTTTCCTATGTCAAAAGTTTTAGTTTTCGAGGGTAATAGCTACGTATGTTGAAAAAATGAAGATATTAGACTATTTTATGATTGCAATGGTAAAGAATGTGATTAAAGGCTCTTTTCCTATTCAAAAGTTTTAGTTTTCGAGGGTAATAGCTACGTATGTTGAAAAAATGAAGATATTAGACTATTTTATGATTGCACATGGTAAAGAATGTGATTAAAGGCTCTTTTCCTATTTCAAAAGTTTTAGTTTTCGAGGGTAATAGCTACGTATGTTGAAAAAATGAAGATATTAGACTATTTTATGATTGCACATGGTAAAGAATGTGATTAAAGGCTCTTTTCCTATTTCAAAAGTTTTAGTTTTCGAGGGTAATAGCTACGTATGTTGAAAAAATGAAGATATTAGACTATTTTATGATTGCACATGGTAAAGAATGTGATTAAAGGCTCTTTTCCTATGTCAAAAGTTTTAGTTTTCGAGGGTAATAGCTACGTATGTTGAAAAAATGAAGATATTAGACTATTTTATGATTGCACATGGTAAAGAATGTGATTAAAGGCTCTTTTCCTATTTCAAAAGTTTTAGTTTTCGAGGGTAATAGCTACGTATGTTGAAAAAATGAAGATATTAGACTATTTTATGATTGCACATGGTAAAGAATGTGATTAAAGGCTCTTTTCCTATTTCAAAAGTTTTAGTTTTCGAGGGTAATAGCTACGTATGTTGAAAAAATGAAGATATTAGACTATTTTATGATTGCACATGGTAAAGAATGTGATTAAAGGCTCTTTTCCTATGTCAAAAGTTTTAGTTTTCGAGGGTAATAGCTACGTATGTTGAAAAAATGAAGATATTAGACTATTTTATGATTGCACATGGTAAAGAATGTGATTAAAGGCTCTTTTCCTATTCAAAAGTTTTAGTTTTCGAGGGTAATAGCTACGTATGTTGAAAAAATGAAGATATTAGACTATTTTATGATTGCACATGGTAAAGAATGTGATTAAAGGCTCTTTTCCTATTTCAAAAGTTTTAGTTTTCGAGGGTAATAGCTACGTATGTTGAAAAAATGAAGATATTAGACTATTTTATGATTGCACATGGTAAAGAATGTGATTAAAGGCTCTTTTCCTATTTCAAAAGTTTTAGTTTTCGAGGGTAATAGCTACGTATGTTGAAAAAATGAAGATATTAGACTATTTTATGATTGCACATGGTAAAGAATGTGATTAAAGGCTCTTTTCCTATTTCAAAAGTTTTAGTTTTCGAGGGTAATAGCTACGTATGTTGAAAAAATGAAGATATTAGACTATTTTATGATTGCACATGGTAAAGAATGTGATTAAAGGCTCTTTTCCTATTCAAAAGTTTTAGTTTTCGAGGGTAATAGCTACGTATGTTGAAAAAATGAAGATATTAGACTATTTTATGATTGCAATGGTAAAGAATGTGATTAAAGGCTCTTTTCCTATTTCAAAAGTTTTAGTTTTCGAGGGTAATAGCTACGTATGTTGAAAAAATGAAGATATTAGACTATTTTATGATTGCACATGGTAAAGAATGTGATTAAAGGCTCTTTTCCTATTTCAAAAGTTTTAGTTTTCGAGGGTAATAGCTACGTATGTTGAAAAAATGAAGATATTAGACTATTTTATGATTGCACATGGTAAAGAATGTGATTAAAGGCTCTTTTCCTATTTCAAAAGTTTTAGTTTTCGAGGGTAATAGCTACGTATGTTGAAAAAATGAAGATATTAGACTATTTTATGATTGCACATGGTAAAGAATGTGATTAAAGGCTCTTTTCCTATTTCAAAAGTTTTAGTTTTCGAGGGTAATAGCTACGTATGTTGAAAAAATGAAGATATTAGACTATTTTATGATTGCACATGGTAAAGAATGTGATTAAAGGCTCTTTTCCTATTCAAAAGTTTTAGTTTTCGAGGGTAATAGCTACGTATGTTGAAAAAATGAAGATATTAGACTATTTTATGATTGCACATGGTAAAGAATGTGATTAAAGGCTCTTTTCCTATGTCAAAAGTTTTAGTTTTCGAGGGTAATAGCTACGTATGTTGAAAAAATGAAGATATTAGACTATTTTATGATTGCACATGGTAAAGAATGTGATTAAAGGCTCTTTTCCTATTTCAAAAGTTTTAGTTTTCGAGGGTAATAGCTACGTATGTTGAAAAAATGAAGATATTAGACTATTTTATGATTGCAAATGGTAAAGAATGTGATTAAAGGCTCTTTTCCTATGTCAAAAGTTTTAGTTTTCGAGGGTAATAGCTACGTATGTTGAAAAAATGAAGATATTAGACTATTTTATGATTGCACATGGTAAAGAATGTGATTAAAGGCTCTTTTCCTATTCAAAAGTTTTAGTTTTCGAGGGTAATAGCTACGTATGTTGAAAAAATGAAGATATTAGACTATTTTATGATTGCACATGGTAAAGAATGTGATTAAAGGCTCTTTTCCTATTTCAAAAGTTTTAGTTTTCGAGGGTAATAGCTACGTATGTTGAAAAAATGAAGATATTAGACTATTTTATGATTGCACATGGTAAAGAATGTGATTAAAGGCTCTTTTCCTATTTCAAAAGTTTTAGTTTTCGAGGGTAATAGCTACGTATGTTGAAAAAATGAAGATATTAGACTATTTTATGATTGCACATGGTAAAGAATGTGATTAAAGGCTCTTTTCCTATTTCAAAAGTTTTAGTTTTCGAGGGTAATAGCTACGTATGTTGAAAAAATGAAGATATTAGACTATTTTATGATTGCACATGGTAAAGAATGTGATTAAAGGCTCTTTTCCTATTTCAAAAGTTTTAGTTTTCGAGGGTAATAGCTACGTATGTTGAAAAAATGAAGATATTAGACTATTTTATGATTGCACATGGTAAAGAATGTGATTAAAGGCTCTTTTCCTATTTCAAAAGTTTTAGTTTTCGAGGGTAATAGCTACGTATGTTGAAAAAATGAAGATATTAGACTATTTTATGATTGCACATGGTAAAGAATGTGATTAAAGGCTCTTTTCCTATTTCAAAAGTTTTAGTTTTCGAGGGTAATAGCTACGTATGTTGAAAAAATGAAGATATTAGACTATTTTATGATTGCACATGGTAAAGAATGTGATTAAAGGCTCTTTTCCTATTTCAAAAGTTTTAGTTTTCGAGGGTAATAGCTACGTATGTTGAAAAAATGAAGATATTAGACTATTTTATGATTGCACATGGTAAAGAATGTGATTAAAGGCTCTTTTCCTATTTCAAAAGTTTTAGTTTTCGAGGGTAATAGCTACGTATGTTGAAAAAATGAAGATATTAGACTATTTTATGATTGCACATGGTAAAGAATGTGATTAAAGGCTCTTTTCCTATTTCAAAAGTTTTAGTTTTCGAGGGTAATAGCTACGTATGTTGAAAAAATGAAGATATTAGACTATTTTATGATTGCACATGGTAAAGAATGTGATTAAAGGCTCTTTTCCTATTTCAAAAGTTTTAGTTTTCGAGGGTAATAGCTACGTATGTTGAAAAAATGAAGATATTAGACTATTTTATGATTGCACATGGTAAAGAATGTGATTAAAGGCTCTTTTCCTATTTCAAAAGTTTTAGTTTTCGAGGGTAATAGCTACGTATGTTGAAAAAATGAAGATATTAGACTATTTTATGATTGCACATGGTAAAGAATGTGATTAAAGGCTCTTTTCCTATTTCAAAAGTTTTAGTTTTCGAGGGTAATAGCTACGTATGTTGAAAAAATGAAGATATTAGACTATTTTATGATTGCACATGGTAAAGAATGTGATTAAAGGCTCTTTTCCTATTCAAAAGTTTTAGTTTTCGAGGGTAATAGCTACGTATGTTGAAAAAATGAAGATATTAGACTATTTTATGATTGCACATGGTAAAGAATGTGATTAAAGGCTCTTTTCCTATTCAAAAGTTTTAGTTTTCGAGGGTAATAGCTACGTATGTTGAAAAAATGAAGATATTAGACTATTTTATGATTGCACATGGTAAAGAATGTGATTAAAGGCTCTTTTCCTATTTCAAAAGTTTTAGTTTTCGAGGGTAATAGCTACGTATGTTGAAAAAATGAAGATATTAGACTATTTTATGATTGCACATGGTAAAGAATGTGATTAAAGGCTCTTTTCCTATGTCAAAAGTTTTAGTTTTCGAGGGTAATAGCTACGTATGTTGAAAAAATGAAGATATTAGACTATTTTATGATTGCACATGGTAAAGAATGTGATTAAAGGCTCTTTTCCTATTTCAAAAGTTTTAGTTTTCGAGGGTAATAGCTACGTATGTTGAAAAAATGAAGATATTAGACTATTTTATGATTGCACATGGTAAAGAATGTGATTAAAGGCTCTTTTCCTATTTCAAAAGTTTTAGTTTTCGAGGGTAATAGCTACGTATGTTGAAAAAATGAAGATATTAGACTATTTTATGATTGCACATGGTAAAGAATGTGATTAAAGGCTCTTTTCCTATTCAAAAGTTTTAGTTTTCGAGGGTAATAGCTACGTATGTTGAAAAAATGAAGATATTAGACTATTTTATGATTGCACATGGTAAAGAATGTGATTAAAGGCTCTTTTCCTATTTCAAAAGTTTTAGTTTTCGAGGGTAATAGCTACGTATGTTGAAAAAATGAAGATATTAGACTATTTTATGATTGCACATGGTAAAGAATGTGATTAAAGGCTCTTTTCCTATTTCAAAAGTTTTAGTTTTCGAGGGTAATAGCTACGTATGTTGAAAAAATGAAGATATTAGACTATTTTATGATTGCACATGGTAAAGAATGTGATTAAAGGCTCTTTTCCTATTTCAAAAGTTTTAGTTTTCGAGGGTAATAGCTACGTATGTTGAAAAAATGAAGATATTAGACTATTTTATGATTGCACATGGTAAAGAATGTGATTAAAGGCTCTTTTCCTATTTCAAAAGTTTTAGTTTTCGAGGGTAATAGCTACGTATGTTGAAAAAATGAAGATATTAGACTATTTTATGATTGCACATGGTAAAGAATGTGATTAAAGGCTCTTTTCCTATTTCAAAAGTTTTAGTTTTCGAGGGTAATAGCTACGTATGTTGAAAAAATGAAGATATTAGACTATTTTATGATTGCACATGGTAAAGAATGTGATTAAAGGCTCTTTTCCTATTTCAAAAGTTTTAGTTTTCGAGGGTAATAGCTACGTATGTTGAAAAAATGAAGATATTAGACTATTTTATGATTGCACATGGTAAAGAATGTGATTAAAGGCTCTTTTCCTATTTCAAAAGTTTTAGTTTTCGAGGGTAATAGCTACGTATGTTGAAAAAATGAAGATATTAGACTATTTTATGATTGCACATGGTAAAGAATGTGATTAAAGGCTCTTTTCCTATTTCAAAAGTTTTAGTTTTCGAGGGTAATAGCTACGTATGTTGAAAAAATGAAGATATTAGACTATTTTATGATTGCAATGGTAAAGAATGTGATTAAAGGCTCTTTTCCTATTTCAAAAGTTTTAGTTTTCGAGGGTAATAGCTACGTATGTTGAAAAAATGAAGATATTAGACTATTTTATGATTGCACATGGTAAAGAATGTGATTAAAGGCTCTTTTCCTATTTCAAAAGTTTTAGTTTTCGAGGGTAATAGCTACGTATGTTGAAAAAATGAAGATATTAGACTATTTTATGATTGCACATGGTAAAGAATGTGATTAAAGGCTCTTTTCCTATTCAAAAGTTTTAGTTTTCGAGGGTAATAGCTACGTATGTTGAAAAAATGAAGATATTAGACTATTTTATGATTGCACATGGTAAAGAATGTGATTAAAGGCTCTTTTCCTATTTCAAAAGTTTTAGTTTTCGAGGGTAATAGCTACGTATGTTGAAAAAATGAAGATATTAGACTATTTTATGATTGCACATGGTAAAGAATGTGATTAAAGGCTCTTTTCCTATTTCAAAAGTTTTAGTTTTCGAGGGTAATAGCTACGTATGTTGAAAAAAATAATGTGATTAAAGGCTCTTTTCCTATTTCAAAAGTTTTAGTTTTCGAGGGTAATAGCTACGTATGTTGAAAAAATGAAGATATTAGACTATTTTATGATTGCACATGGTAAAGAATGTGATTAAAGGCTCTTTTCCTATTTCAAAAGTTTTAGTTTTCGAGGGTAATAGCTACGTATGTTGAAAAAATGAAGATATTAGACTATTTTATGATTGCACATGGTAAAGAATGTGATTAAAGGCTCTTTTCCTATTTCAAAAGTTTTAGTTTTCGAGGGTAATAGCTACGTATGTTGAAAAAATGAAGATATTAGACTATTTTATGATTGCAATGGTAAAGAATGTGATTAAAGGCTCTTTTCCTATTCAAAAGTTTTAGTTTTCGAGGGTAATAGCTACGTATGTTGAAAAAATGAAGATATTAGACTATTTTATGATTGCACATGGTAAAGAATGTGATTAAAGGCTCTTTTCCTATTTCAAAAGTTTTAGTTTTCGAGGGTAATAGCTACGTATGTTGAAAAAATGAAGATATTAGACTATTTTATGATTGCACATGGTAAAGAATGTGATTAAAGGCTCTTTTCCTATTTCAAAAGTTTTAGTTTTCGAGGGTAATAGCTACGTATGTTGAAAAAATGAAGATATTAGACTATTTTATGATTGCACATGGTAAAGAATGTGATTAAAGGCTCTTTTCCTATTTCAAAAGTTTTAGTTTTCGAGGGTAATAGCTACGTATGTTGAAAAAATGAAGATATTAGACTATTTTATGATTGCACATGGTAAAGAATGTGATTAAAGGCTCTTTTCCTATTTCAAAAGTTTTAGTTTTCGAGGGTAATAGCTACGTATGTTGAAAAAATGAAGATATTAGACTATTTTATGATTGCACATGGTAAAGAATGTGATTAAAGGCTCTTTTCCTATTCAAAAGTTTTAGTTTTCGAGGGTAATAGCTACGTATGTTGAAAAAATGAAGATATTAGACTATTTTATGATTGCACATGGTAAAGAATGTGATTAAAGGCTCTTTTCCTATTTCAAAAGTTTTAGTTTTCGAGGGTAATAGCTACGTATGTTGAAAAAATGAAGATATTAGACTATTTTATGATTGCACATGGTAAAGAATGTGATTAAAGGCTCTTTTCCTATTTCAAAAGTTTTAGTTTTCGAGGGTAATAGCTACGTATGTTGAAAAAATGAAGATATTAGACTATTTTATGATTGCACATGGTAAAGAATGTGATTAAAGGCTCTTTTCCTATTCAAAAGTTTTAGTTTTCGAGGGTAATAGCTACGTATGTTGAAAAAATGAAGATATTAGACTATTTTATGATTGCAAATGGTAAAGAATGTGATTAAAGGCTCTTTTCCTATTCAAAAGTTTTAGTTTTCGAGGGTAATAGCTACGTATGTTGAAAAAATGAAGATATTAGACTATTTTATGATTGCACATGGTAAAGAATGTGATTAAAGGCTCTTTTCCTATTTCAAAAGTTTTAGTTTTCGAGGGTAATAGCTACGTATGTTGAAAAAATGAAGATATTAGACTATTTTATGATTGCACATGGTAAAGAATGTGATTAAAGGCTCTTTTCCTATTTCAAAAGTTTTAGTTTTCGAGGGTAATAGCTACGTATGTTGAAAAAATGAAGATATTAGACTATTTTATGATTGCACATGGTAAAGAATGTGATTAAAGGCTCTTTTCCTATTTCAAAAGTTTTAGTTTTCGAGGGTAATAGCTACGTATGTTGAAAAAATGAAGATATTAGACTATTTTATGATTGCAAATGGTAAAGAATGTGATTAAAGGCTCTTTTCCTATTCAAAAGTTTTAGTTTTCGAGGGTAATAGCTACGTATGTTGAAAAAATGAAGATATTAGACTATTTTATGATTGCAAATGGTAAAGAATGTGATTAAAGGCTCTTTTCCTATTTCAAAAGTTTTAGTTTTCGAGGGTAATAGCTACGTATGTTGAAAAAATGAAGATATTAGACTATTTTATGATTGCACATGGTAAAGAATGTGATTAAAGGCTCTTTTCCTATTTCAAAAGTTTTAGTTTTCGAGGGTAATAGCTACGTATGTTGAAAAAATGAAGATATTAGACTATTTTATGATTGCACATGGTAAAGAATGTGATTAAAGGCTCTTTTCCTATTTCAAAAGTTTTAGTTTTCGAGGGTAATAGCTACGTATGTTGAAAAAATGAAGATATTAGACTATTTTATGATTGCACATGGTAAAGAATGTGATTAAAGGCTCTTTTCCTATTTCAAAAGTTTTAGTTTTCGAGGGTAATAGCTACGTATGTTGAAAAAATGAAGATATTAGACTATTTTATGATTGCACATGGTAAAGAATGTGATTAAAGGCTCTTTTCCTATTTCAAAAGTTTTAGTTTTCGAGGGTAATAGCTACGTATGTTGAAAAAATGAAGATATTAGACTATTTTATGATTGCAAATGGTAAAGAATGTGATTAAAGGCTCTTTTCCTATTCAAAAGTTTTAGTTTTCGAGGGTAATAGCTACGTATGTTGAAAAAATGAAGATATTAGACTATTTTATGATTGCACATGGTAAAGAATGTGATTAAAGGCTCTTTTCCTATTTCAAAAGTTTTAGTTTTCGAGGGTAATAGCTACGTATGTTGAAAAAATGAAGATATTAGACTATTTTATGATTGCACATGGTAAAGAATGTGATTAAAGGCTCTTTTCCTATTTCAAAAGTTTTAGTTTTCGAGGGTAATAGCTACGTATGTTGAAAAAATGAAGATATTAGACTATTTTATGATTGCAATGGTAAAGAATGTGATTAAAGGCTCTTTTCCTATGTCAAAAGTTTTAGTTTTCGAGGGTAATAGCTACGTATGTTGAAAAAATGAAGATATTAGACTATTTTATGATTGCACATGGTAAAGAATGTGATTAAAGGCTCTTTTCCTATTTCAAAAGTTTTAGTTTTCGAGGGTAATAGCTACGTATGTTGAAAAAATGAAGATATTAGACTATTTTATGATTGCACATGGTAAAGAATGTGATTAAAGGCTCTTTTCCTATTTCAAAAGT